>NW_007728742.1:366854-380928 GCF_000696425.1 Galeopterus variegatus | reverse complement strand
GAAAAAAAAAAAAAAAAAAAAAAAAAAAGCAGTATTAATGTCAGCTCCAAGAGAGAGGAGGAAATCAGGAGAGATGGTAAGAGGGAAGGAATAAATTAGAATACAGGGTGACAAAAGGAATGAAGGGTTTAAGTCAGGCAGACCTTGGCTCAAGTTTAAGTTCTGCCACTTATCTAGCCAGGGGTAGGTCACTTAATCTCCTCAACTCTCTGTTTCCCCATCTTTAAAATAATTATGACCCAGATGTCAGCTGAGGTCATCTTGTTCTTTGACCTCATAGAAGATTGCCTTCAGGGTAAAGTCCATACTGTCTCCTACCAGTTAGAATTAGCATTGCCTATGATTAACAGAGACTCAAAAATGATAGCTTGAAAGAGAGGAGTTTTTTTCCTCTCCCAATAAAGTCTAGTGATGGGCAGTCCAGGGCTAGCATGGTGGCTCTAGCCATTTGGGATTCAGGCTGCTTCCAGTTTTTCCCTCCACCATCACTAGGGTGCAGCTCTTGTCCTCATCACCCCAAATGGAGTCCCAGAAGTCACCCCATGCTTCAAGCAGCAGAAAGGAGGAAAGGGGGAAAGAAGAGGAATAGGGCATGCACTATTTTTTGTGGAAGTGACCTATAAACAAAGCAATCCCCTCCATAAGAGGCCCTCTGATGCCAGTTGTAAAAGGAAGTCTTTATTCATCTTCATTGGAATAATAATGTTTATCCCTGTTATGGTCTGAATGTTTATCCCCTCCAAGGCTCATGTGTGGAGGCTTGATCCCCAGTGTGGCAGTTTCAGGTATTTTGTTATAAGGGACAGAAGATAGGCTAATACAATCCTATACTCTTGGTGTTGTTGTAGTACAGGTTTGGCCCAATGTCATTTAGCAAGTAACCAAGATTTTAAAAATAACTAGTATTAAGTATATGATTATTAAATCTACATTAATATATTAATGAGACATAACTCATTATTATGAAATTCAAAATAGGCTGAGAATCATCTGAAATCGCTGGGAATGTGCTCTTTTTGCTTGCTGTTGCATGATATGGGGGATCAAAGGTGCAAGGGCAGACTTGGAAAATATGACTCTTAGTAACTCCCCATCCTCAGTCTCATTCAGTCCTTTAAAGAACTGTAAAACCTCATTCTTGGGTTGGCCAGTTAGCTCAGCTGGTTAGATTGCAGCCTTGTTACACAAAGCTCTAAGGGTTCAGATCTGCATACTGGCCAGTAGGCCCCCTCCGCCTCAAAAAACCCCCAAACCCCACAACAATGAACTGTCATTTTGTATACATTCCCTTTATAGACAAATAATAATACTTGCTAAGATTTACTGAGAACTAAATCCAGGCTGGGCACTGAGCTAAGCAGTTTCTGCATGTTGTCTCATTGAATTCTCATAGTTTAATGGGATGTACATGGTTAGTCCTGTGGGAGGCCAGAATACGCCATGCCAAAATATGAAGGATTGTTGAGCTGAAGACAATTAAGAAGCAAATGCAGGAGAGTTCTCTGCTCTCCCTCTAGTTGCCTAAAAGCAGGACATAAAATTTACAGACATAGGGTATCCTGCAGAAGAACGAAGGTTAATCACTGAAGACAGCTCTGGACCTGTATCGGCCTATAGATGGCACCAGAGGAATCCACATGAACAAGCTTTCCTCCCTAGCCTTTATCTGCCAGTTATTTGCCTTCCCCCAAGTTCCTCCCCCTAGAGACTCAAAGTTCTTTTCCTTTGTCTTGTCCCTTCTCTAAAAATTTACTGTTCTTTGTTGAAGATGCTGTATAAGCTGGAAGTCAAAGCCATCTCTTTGAGAACTACCCATTCTCTTAGTGTCTCCCATACATATATGAAATATACATGTTAATAAACTTGTTTGCTTTTCTCTTGTTCATCTGTCTTTTGTAACAGGGGTTCATTCCAACTAGGAACCTATGGGCGTTATTTTCTTTTCCTACAATCCCTTCCTATAACATGTGTGAAATTGAGAGTTAGAAGAAGTCATTCTTTCAAGGACACACAGCTAGTAGACCATAGAGATCAAAACCAAATCTTCATTAGCCATGACACTATATGCCCCCTAAGAATCCTTGTCATTGTCAACAGGGTTCATATGTGTTTGTGGGTCCAAGGACACCACTCAATATCCATGTTCCCAGCCTTTCCTGAGCATCAGATGCGTGAGGTCCCAGCAGCAGGTTCTTGCTACAGACACCAAGTTCAGCAATAATTTTTACACTTTACCCATTAGTTTGTTTCACTTTTGAGTGGCTTGACAAACTCTTGTGCTGTTTCTACCTACTGCATATAAATTGTTTATCTACAGTTTGTCAGTTAGATCTAGCATATTCTATGCATTTAACACAATGTCCTCCATAGTACCTCCATTCACAATTTTCAAAGGACATTTTGGGGGTTGGAACATCTTCAATGTATTTATCAGTAAGTACAATTTTTTAGAATCTCTTCTTTATTTTTGAGGTCTTTTTTGCCCCCTCAGTACATCACTAATTCTTAGCTGATGCCATTTTTTTACTAAATATAAAACCAGCAAAAAAATAAAAAGACGACTAGTAAACAAACGTGATATAAAACTAGCAAATAAACCTGTGCAAATATTCAATCTGACTTGTAATCAGATAAACGTTAGTTTTGAAAATACAAAGAGGTAACCTGCTGCCTATAATATCAGCAAAAGTTATTTACAAATGATAGTATCTAATTCTTGTAAAATTTTGGTGAAATTGGTACTTTTCCATTCCAATGACTATGATATAACCTTCTAGAAAACGATGTACAAAGTGCCATAGAAATGTTCACAACTATTGACCTAATAGTCCTATGTCAAACAATCTTTCTGAGTAACCGAAATGAAAGGGAAAATTTATATATATAGCATTATTTATTTTAAAAAGCCAAAACCTAAATATCCAACTGTAGGAGATAAATGTGATGTCTTCAATTCTGGAATATTATACAGTCATTAAATATATGTAGTTATATATTTATGATCAAATATCAAATTAAAGAAAGGAAACAAGTTTGTAGACATACTGTAATTATAACTATATGCAAAAATTAGGGTACCTTTTAAAAGAAATTGACTTAAAAAGAAAACATTCAATTATTTATAAAAGCTTATTATAAGTTTATTTCAGTAAGCATATATTTCACTGGATTCTAAATGGACTAATTTTGTGAAATATAGCTTGTCATTTCTGTTGATTATGACTCATCTTTGGGCATTCATATGACTCCTTGGAACTGAAGTCAAAGAATTCATGACTATGTGCACAGAAATTTGGCCAAAGTTTGGAAGACACCATAGTTGAATGGCTGTGGCAGAACTTGGACCTCATCCAAGTTCTAGACTTTCACTGACATCAAAAGTTTCTCTTAGCTGGAACATTGTATTGAAAGGACATGATTTTTGGATAGACCAAAGCCTGAAAGTCAGGTAGTGGTGGTTAAAACTCCACATACACACTCTGGTTCTTCAGGGCTCACTGTATCTTTCATGGAATAACCACTTGGAGTTGACTTTAAAACATGATTTTTGGATAGACCAAAGCCTGAAAGTCAGGTAGTGGTGGTTAAAACTCCACATACGCACTCTGGTTCTTCAGGGCTCACTGTATCTTTCATGGAATAACCACTTGGAGTTGACTTTAAGTAGAGAATCCTCTCACTCCAAGTCTCATCAAACATGCAGCATCCCCTTGTGTCTGGAGATTTAGCTAAGCCACCCATTGAGGAGCTTGGCTTTTACATTTCTGGGTCATACCTGCTAATTCCAGTTCTTCTGTTTCATAAATTTTTCTGCCATTATTTTTCTACTCAATACTTTACTTCAGAGGAAACATAGAGATACTTGAATGGAAATTTTATTGGCACATATTCTGGATGCTATAATTGGCTTAAATGAAATAAAATATACATAAAAGACACATGGCCAGTGTTTTAAAGAATGATCTAAATTGATAACAAACATTTATTTTCAATTCAAGTTTCTCATTGCAAATTTAGTAACCAGAAACCCATCCCTTTAGGAGAAAAGAATTTCTGAGACACTTTAGTAAAACGTGTATTGGAGAAAAAGATTGAACACACTAATACAACAATTGAGTTAAGATTGTCAGTTTGAGAGTGAAACATTTTATTTTAACTTTCCCAGCTTTCAGAACTGCATATTATTTCTACTGAATAAAAATTAAAATAATTCTGGTCGATCCTTTAGAAATCCAAATATCCTCTAATGTCTTTTAGCTTTGAAAAAATAATCTAAGATTTTTCAAAGTATGAAGGTTTTCTATTACTGAGGAGAATCCAAAATCTGCACTATAGATTTAGAAAGCAATTCCTAAAAGCATTTCCCAAAACTATTTTGGAAGAAGGCAGTATCAAAAGATTAAATGTGTAGCCTTCAAAGCGGAAACATTGATGGATTTGATCACATTCTGTATGTTTGTTTCAAAAGCAATTCTATTTTCTACAGGTTCATCTTCTCCATGGAATTATTTAATTTTCTTTTTAAAGAAAGGGTGCTTTAGTTAACAATCATTACAATCACGTTGCATGAATCTTTGTAGCATACAACAGGAAGCATGCAACAGTAAGCTGATAGATGTGTAGGTTAAGAAGAGGTTGGCATATTTGGGCTGAGCTCAGCTGGGTATCTCTGCTTCAAGCTGCAGTCCCTGGGGTGGCTCTGCTTCTCACTGTAGGTCTAGGCCAAATGGCTCCACGTGTCTCTCATCCTCCCCAGAGGAGCCATCTAGTGGGGCAAGTTCTTCTCATGGCAGTAGCAGAGGAGCAAGAAGGCAGATGGAAATATTCAAATTTAGGCCTTGGACTGTTGCTTCTTTCCTCCTGTCACTGGTGAAAGCAAGGCATACAGTAAAGCTCAACATTAAGGGTAGAACATACATTCTCCCTTGATGAGGCCAGGGCAAAGGATGGGTGAACCGATCATTCAATCTACCAGAAAGGAATGAAAAGATGTCACAAAGCTAGAAAATGGCCCAATGGTTAGGTATGCAAATTGAAGAGGATGGTTGTGATATTGTGATAAAATAAGAAATATATTTAGTCTCTGCTCCTGGTTCCTGGCACGCAGCTCTTAAAACCCTTGGAATCTTCAAAGTGATGAGTGGCTTTATGCTAATGAGATGACTGGTGGGTTGGGGCCCCTAAGAAGCTTCAACATAGGGGCTGGTTACAAAAGATCAAGGCATGATTAGAAGTTTGGGACTTTCAGCCTCACCCTGGACCTCCAGGGAGGGGAGAGGGGCTGAAGGTTAAGTTGATCCCCAATGGCCAATGATTTAATCAATCATGCATATGTAATGAAGCCTCCATAAAAACCCAAAAGGACAAGGTTTGCAGAGCTTCTGAATTGCTCAATACCCGGAAGTGGTTGGTGGGTGGCACACCCAGAGAGGGCATGGAAACTCTGCACCTGTCCCGCATACTCTTCCTATGCATCTCTTCCAGCTGGCTGCTCATCTGTATCCTTTGTAATATCCTTTATGATAATTCGGGTAAACATATGTAAAATGAGTTCCATGAGTTGGTCTTGTAAATTAATTGAACCCAAGGAGGAGTTGTGGGTACCCTGGTCTATAGCTGGTTGGTCAGAAGCATAGGCCACAATCTAGGGCTTGCAATCCGTACCCGAAATGGATGGCAGTCCTGTGGGACTGGGCCCTTAACCCGTAGGATCTGACATTATGTCTAGGTAGATAATGTCAGAACTGAGTTAACTTATAGGACACTCAGTTACTGTCCACTGGAGAATTGCCTGGTGTGTGTGCAGGAAAACCCCCACACATCTGGTCACAGAAGCATTCTGTGTTATATTGAGTGAGTGTGAGAGAGGAGGAAAAACATTTTGTTTGTTTCTATCTCTTACAGTGATAATTTGAGAGGGGAGTCTTTAGCTTGTTGCAACACCAACTCAAAAGTCCAAAGTCTCCTCTGAGACCAAAAGCAAAAGTCCTTCCAGCCGTGAACCTGTGAAGAGTCAAAAACAAGTTCATCTACTTCCAAGATACAGTGGGACAGACATTGGGTACACACTCCCATTCATTCTGCAGGCCCTTTCTTTGTCTGACTGATTGTCCTGACTCTTTGCCACTCCTTGGTTAACTTAGGAATTTAAGGGAAGCAACTTACAGAAAATAAAGTAGAAGTCTCATACTGAGGCTTTCAGTCAATTTGCCCAAGCAGAAGAAGTAGGAGTCTCCTGAATACTGTTCTGCCTGGCTAGGCTAATGTCAGAATCCTGTTTGTGATGCCAATTGTAGAGCTACACAACTATGCCAGTTGTTGGGTGAGGGCTGGGTCTGGAGCTCAGAGACCCTTCAAGCCCGTTTACAGATCCTTCATATGCCAGGCTGGGTCACCAGACTTTCCACACGCAGGTCTATGAGCTAGGTAACTGGCAAACAGGTCCTTGGAAGCCACAGGTTGGAAAGTATGGCTGCGTGCGGCAGCGGCTGCTCTAGGCAGTAAGCTACCAGCAAGCCTGTTTCATAAACTCTAAAGAACACAAGAATAGCAACAACACTAAAAAGATACATTGGTGCACAGGTGCACTAACTCCACACACACACACAATTTGCTTACAAGGGATATGCTGAACCACACCCAACTAGACCTGAGGGGAGGGTCCTGACCAAACCATTCTATTTTCCCAACAATCCACCCCTTCAAGTCCCTCGCTGTACAATCTATGCTCAGGTCCCTCGCCATACAATCTACGCGTTCAGAATCTTCTGCAATGTTCCCTTAGCGAGGATAAATGACCCTTACATTCACATATTACACATTCCATCTCAGTCCCAAAAGTCTTTAGCTTGTTGCAACACCAACTCAAAAGTCCAAAGTCTCCTCTGAGACCAAAAGCAAAAGTCCTTCCAGCCGTGAACCTGTGAAGAGTCAAAAACAAGTTCATCTACTTCCAAGATACAGTGGGACAGACATTGGGTACACACTCCCATTCCAGAAGAGAGGAATAGAAAGGAAAAACAGGCCTCAAACAAATCCAAAACCCAAACAGGGCAAACACTAAGCACACTGGGGCACCTGGACCCCTAAAATGTTGGGCAACCTCGCTCCTACAGCTTCGCCAAGTACAGACCATTGAGCTGCCCTGGTGCCTGCAGCTTTTCCAGGCTCGCGCTACACGTTGCCAGAAGCCCCACAGTTCTGGGCTCCTGGTGGCAGTCCTGCCACCCTGGCTCCACTAGACATTTCCTCAGTGGGGGGTTCTCTGTGGGGGCTCCAATCCCACTTTTCTGCTCCACATTGCTCTGTAGATGACCTCCGCAGTGGTTCCACCCCTGCAGAAAGTCTCTGCCTGAGTCCCCCAGCTTTTTCATACATCTTCTGAAATCTCGGTGGAGGCTGCCACGCCTCCAGTGCTCTCACATACCGCTGGCCTGCAAACTGAACACAAAGTGAACACCACCAAGGTTTTTGGCTTTTGTTCTTTGGAGGTGCTGAGGCTGGATTGCTCCAGCCTGAGTGGCTGGGATGCAGGGAGCGGGTTCCTGGGGGCATCTGCCCCCCAGGTCTGTCCTCTGGTACAACTCAGGTCTTCTAGGATGGGAGGGGCACACTCACAAACTTCTCAAATGCCCTCAGGGCCTGTGATGTGTGGGGCACCCATCCAGACTTCTCAAATACCTTTAGGGCTTTTCTCTAATTGTCCTGGTTCTAAGCATCTAGCTGCCTCACTGCCAAGATAATGTCTTTAGCAAACAGTTTATCTGCTTCACCCTTGCTTTTTTTTCCTGCTCTCTGCTTTTCTACCTAATGGCCAGGCTGCAAATTTTCCAAATCTTTATGCTCTGCTTCCCTTTTACTTTCTGGCTTTTGAATTACTTCAATCAGCTCAACTTACACTGGCTACTCTCTCAGTCTCAGGTAGTTTTGCAGCATTTACCCACAGTTCAAACAGCTGCATTTTCCCAGTCCATCAAGGAGTGGCTGCCCTGCCCCTGTGCATATCTGCGGCTCTCCTGTAACTGCTGCCACCGAGACAGGCATGTAGGAATGGAGACTAACTTTTCCGCCTTTTCACCAGGTGAAAACATACTTGAAATTCTGCAGGGGCACCCATCCTCTGGTCATCTGCCTATCTGCATGTGGCACTCTATTCTTGGGTTTATACAGCACCCTTCAAGCCATTGGGTTTAAGTGGCACCCTTCCAGCCATTTGCCTTCAGACAAACACAACATGCATTTACTATATCGTCTCTAAAGTACATTACACCATCCACCCCTAGGTCCCACAGCTGTAGCAGCCAGGGGCTCTCCCTGTTTCTGCTGCTTTACTGTCTCAATCTCTCATGCACAACAGGTTGTGCCTGGTGACACATGGTTTCCCCCAATTCACCACTGGGTTGGTCTTCCCTGGTGTGAGGCAGGAGTAGCCAGTCACTGCATGCCATCCTCCAGGATAATCGTCCTTGCTTCCAACAACTCTGCTTTCTGCCGCAAATCTCAATCAGTTTGCAGTGTAGTGAGCAGCAGCCAGGCTCCGGTCAACAGAAAAGTGGCCACTGGGTACCACATGCTCAAGGATAGCCACATTTCCTCCCTCTCCCAAGGGATTTTCTGCTGTTTTACCTGGTCTATGCTGCCTTGCAGTACAGTGTGCAGCAACAAGAACCTGGTCATCAGGAAGGTGGACATAGGGCACAGCATATTCAAAAGTAGCCACATTTCCTCCTTCTTCCAACAGCTTTTGGCTCCTATACCTGCTCAGAATCCTGTCACAGACTATGCCAATTGTGGTGCTCTGCTAATGTCAGCATCCTGCCGATATAGCCAATCGTAAAGCTAGGGCCAATGTCAGAATCCTGTTCGTGACACCAACTGTAGAGCTACATGACTATGCCAGATGTTGGACTAGGGCTGGGTCTGGAGCTTACAGACCCCTCAAGCCCATTCACAGANCACCCTGCCGATATAGCCAATCGTAAAGCTAGGGCCAATGTCAGAATCCTGTTCGTGACACCAACTGTAGAGCTACATGACTATGCCAGATGTTGGACTAGGGCTGGGTCTGGAGCTTACAGACCCCTCAAGCCCATTCACAGATGCTTCACATGTCAGGCTGGGTCCCCAGATCCCTCACATACCAGGCTGGGTCACAGTAGCCAGTCACTGCATGCCATCCTCCAGGATAATCGTCCTTGCTTCCAACAACTCTGCTTTCTGCCGCAAATCTCAATCAGTTTGCAGTGTAGTGAGCAGCAGCCAGGCTCCGGTCAACAGAAAAGTGGCCACTGGGTACCACATGCTCAAGGATAGCCACATTTCCTCCCTCTCCCAAGGGATTTTCTGCTGTTTTACCTGGTCTATGCTGCCTTGCAGTACAGTGTGCAGCAACAAGAACCTGGTCATCAGGAAGGTGGACATAGGGCACAGCATATTCAAAAGTAGCCACATTTCCTCCTTCTTCCAACAGCTTTTGGCTCCTATACCTGCTCAGAATCCTGTCACAGACTATGCCAATTGTGGTGCTCTGCTAATGTCAGCATCCTGCCGATATAGCCAATCGTAAAGCTAGGGCCAATGTCAGAATCCTGTTCGTGACACCAACTGTAGAGCTACATGACTATGCCAGATGTTGGACTAGGGCTGGGTCTGGAGCTTACAGACCCCTCAAGCCCATTCACAGACGCTTCACATGTCAGGCTGGGTCCCCAGATCCCTCACATACCAGGCTGGGTCACCAGACCCCTCATACACCAGGCTGGGTTGCCAGACCCTTCACATGACAGGCTGGGTCACCAGACCCCTCACATGCCAGGCTGGGTCACCAGGCCTCTCACATGTCAGCCTGGGTCACCAGACTTTCCACATGCAGGTCTATGAGCTAGGTAACTGATAAACAGGTCATTGGAAGCCATAGGTTGGAAAGCATGGCTGTGTGTGGCAGCAGCCACCTGAGGCAGTAAACCACCAGCCAGCCTGATTCACAAACTCTGAAGAACACAAGAATAGCAACAAAACTAAAAAGATACATTGGTGGGCAGGCACACTAACTCCCCCCCCCCCCCCAATTTGCTTACAAAGGATGTGCTGAACCACAGCCAACCGGACGGACCTGAGGCGAGGGTCCTGACCAAACCATTCTACTGTCCCAACACCTTAATACTGTTCCAAATAAAAGTTTTAGGAAGACATATATAGACTTTTTTTCTAGTGCAAAGCCAAGCCAGCCTATGCCAGGCTAAAAGTACTTTGAGGATCTTGGTGGGCCACACGAGAAACACAGACTGTTGTATGCTATCAGATCAATGCCAGGGAAGAGAAGAGTGCTTGTGCCCACAGCAAGGGAATGTGGACAAAAGGACTTCACTGGCCTTCTCCATCACCTCATCTGACATTGATTTCCAATTTTTAAGAAAAGGATCCTGAAGTTAGTCCCTATGGGGTCAAGTATGAGAATAGAACAGCTGCTGCCACAGCACAGATGGCAATTTTTTAAAGGGTTTATGAAGGAATAAGGGGACATCTCCTTTCTAAGTAAAAACTGCTCATTTAAGACCTTTTCTCTTCAACAGTTTTTACTCTAGTCAAGAAGCTGCTAGTATCTCAATTGTTTAATACTCCAGATTTAAAAACAAATTAAATCAGTATAAAAAGGAAGTAAATCTCTCTAAGTGCTAAGACAGATGTACCTTTACCCGATATCATAAATCTTCTTATTCTAAGAGAATAGGATTTCAAGTTCTGGTTGTGGTGCTGACTGACTCAGCAGCTTCAGAAAGTAGTTTATCTTCTCTTAGCCTCAGTTTCCTTATCTGTAAAAGAGTTATAGAGAGGCAAGCTGAAGATGTTACCTAGGGTAATTGGCTTCCTCCAGGTGTTTGTGGGGGGTCACCAAAGATCAAGGGCTGTCCCCCTATTTTGCAAGTAGAGAAACTGTGAGAACGGAAACAAACCAAAACAAACCCGTGAAGTAGCCTGGTTTAGAAGGTAATCTCCAGAGTCAGTCTGCTTGGTGGGAATCCGGGCTCCATCACTATTAGTTGTATGATCTTGGGCACGTTACAGAAACTCTCTGTGCTTCAATTTCTGCATCTGTTATGTATGTAAAAACTCTGCCTACCTTGTAGAGTTACAGAATGTATGAGAAGTGGTTAACCCAAAGGTAGTTTATAGTAAATACTCAAGGAATGTTCATGTGCATTGGCTGCTGACCTAGCATCTCCCTCCCCTTTTCCTAAAATATGTGAATTTTGTCCAGGCATCCCTTAATCCTCCACACAGCCCCTAGGCTAATTGACCTCAGCTTTAGAAGAGGCCATGATTATTTGAACCTAGTCATTTCTCAAACTCTTGTGTCATCAGAATGATCTGGATGGCTTGTTAACCAAACCAAACCAAACCAAACCAAACCAAACCAAACCAAATCAAACAAATTGCTGGACACTGGCTCTAGAGTTTCTGACTCAGTAGGTGTGGGGTGGGGCTGAGAATTTTTATTTCTAGCAAGTTTCCAGGTGGTACTGATGTTGCTGGTCCAGAAACCACACAAAGAACCTCTGGTTTAGTCCAATCATGTGTCATATCCCACTTGCCTGTTTGGTCTGATGAGATAGCAGAAAAAGTTTATCAGGAGCTTCTAGAGTGATGGGGTTCAGGACATGGTACCCCAAAAGATTGCACCTGGCATTTGAGAAAGCTGCAGAAACAGGGAGGTCTCTCTCACCTTCTCTCACCCCTTCTCTCCTGAAGTAGGCCATAAAACCTAGCCAACCTTCCCCTGAGAGTAGTTCATAAGACCCACATTCTAGACAGGTCCTCACTATACTAGGAGAAAAGGAATGTCTCCTCTCTGAAGACCCAGAGACACCAAAAGAATCTGAACAACAGGCCTTGCTGGGCACCCCCCAGTCTATTACCATTAGATCACACCCTTTAGTCCTCCAGTCATACTTGCACGAATGTCCATAAAGTTTTCCATTTCTTTGGGTCTTCATTTCTGAAGGCTCCCCTGCCATGTAAAACTTATATTAAGTAAATTTGTATGCTTTTCTCTTACTAACCTTTCTGTTAAAGGGGTCTTAGCCATGAACCTTGTGATTAGTGAGAAATGTTTTCTTCCCTACAAGAATCTCAGGAAGTCACATGGAAGTAAACAAAAAATTAGCTCCAAGTGCTACAGACAGCTTTCCTGAGATGACGGGAGGAGTCAGCCTCAGGATGAAGTTAATCAGGTGTTTAATGATGTTATTGAGAAGCAGGAACAACCAGCATCAACCCTGATGGCTGCCCTCCTTTGGATTTCTGGTGATGTGAACCAATAAATGTCCTTATTGTTTGAATAAATTTGAGTTGGATTCTGTTCCTTGCAGCCAGAAAACATACTAATGTTTTAGTTCGTTTTGTGTTCCTATAACAGAAATACCCGAGACTGGGTAATTTATAAAGGAAAGAGGTTTATTTGGCTTATGATTCTGGGACAGCTGCATCTGGCACGGACCTCAGGCTGCTTCTACTCATGGTGCAAAGTGGCAGGCAGCCGGCGGGTACAAGCAGATCACATGGCGAGAGGAAGCAAGAGAGAGAGAAGGTGCTACGGTCCTTTAAACAATCAGGTCTCGTGGGAACTAATAGAGCGAGAACTCACTCACTATCCCCCCTCCCCCAGGGAGAGCATTAATCCATTCATGAGGGATCCACCCCCATGACTCAATCAATTTCCAACACTGCCACATTGGGGATCAAATTTCCACATGAGTTTTGGAAGGGACAACACATCCAAATTCCATCACCATTGATAACTTTATTCAGTATTTACTATATGATAGGCAATGTGCTAACTTCTTTGCACATACTCTATTATATTATTTAAATTTTACAATAACCCAATGAAGTAAGTATTCTTGTTGTACCCATTTTAAAGAAGAGTGATATGGGTTGAATTGTGTTCCTCAGGTTTTATGTATTAGAAGCTTGATTTCTGTTGAGGAATTGTAACTGTTGAGGGTGTGAAATCCTATTATGGCAATTGAAAGGTGGGGCCTTGAAAAGGTGATTAAGTTGATGGTTTAATGGTGGTTGTGGGGATGGTTCTGAGGGCTTTAAAAAGAGAGCACAGGAGGAGCTGTCACTGTCTCTCTCTGTCTCTCTGTCTCTCTCCCTCTGTCTCTGTCTGTCTGTCTCTCTGTCTCTATCTCCTACCATCATCTTGCAATGTGAGACCTTTGGGTCACTGTTGCCACCATCATGGTCTTCACCAGATGTATCCCCTGGACTTTGGACTTCTCAGCCTCCAAAACTGTACAATAAATTTTAATTTCTTACAAATTACCTGGTTTCAGTATTTATATTATAAGCAACAGAAACAGACTAATACAAAGAGGAAATAGGCCCGGAGAGGTTAGATAACTTGCCCAATGTCGGGCAGCTACTGGTAGAGCAGGACCTGAGCTCAGGGGTTTTTGAATCCTAATTCAACAATTAAGTCAGAATTGCTTCATTAGGCTCTCCATGGCAGGAATATTCTTTTCCAGCAAATGCTGTCCAGGCTATCCATAGCAGAGTGTTAGGACACCTAGGGGAGTGGATTAATATCAGAAGTGGCTAACTAAACATGGAATTGAAAAAAGAGAGGGAAAGAATTTTGACGGAGTGGTTTGAATTCATGAAGGTGTCCAATTCAGGGTGAGGTCCAAATGAGCTATAGAAAAGAGTAGGGCTCTGTACTTCTGTTCCCTGGACAGGACAGCAGGATCACTGCCAAGCTCCTGCTCTTTGGTCTCCTGTCTCTAAGCCTTAATTCACTTGGATACACTTCCATCCTGCCCACTTGCCTTCACCTCTTAGGTCTTCCTGGTGTAGGGACCAAAGGGAAAACTTCACCCCTAAAGTTTCATTAATAAAAATCATTCACAAATTTAGACCAATAGGAAGAAAAGGCATAATACTTTTTATTATTTAATGTGCTAGGAGAAGGCAAGACATGGGGGAATCACAAGACAGCAATGCCCAAAATTCCAATGGGAGTAACAAAGCTTATTATATACCAGAGAGAAAGGAGAGGGTAGTGGGGGGGGGG
>NW_007728742.1:285952-365854 GCF_000696425.1 Galeopterus variegatus | reverse complement strand
TAGAGAGAGAAGGTGGTGGGAAGCAGAAACCTCAGAACAACGGCCTGAGACCAGGTTTCTCTGAAGTTCTGGGGGAGGTGTTGTCACAGGTGAAAGAAGGAAGTCAGAAGTTAAATCAGAAGTTAAAGTAGGGACATCTGGTATGCGAACGAAACTACTTGAGGTAGTCTCACAGCTGTGCTCAGAAACGGTAGATAGTAGTCCAAGGAGGGACCCTCAGAAGAAGCCTGGCTGTCTGCATTTACAGATGTAAATTTCTTTTCCTAAAGAAAGATGCTCCTAGCTAATCTTGTTTTTTTCCATTCTCTGAATTAGCCATCTTGAAATATGTCAAAGAAATACATTTTTGGGCTGAAATATTTTGCTTTCCCACATTAGTCCCACCTTTAAAGATGATTCTTAACTTCATCAGTGTGTTAGTCTCACCCATTTCAACCATACAAATAAGTACAGAAAATAACTCATTAGTCACTCCTGCACCAACACCAGATTGACCAGAGCTAACATTTTATATATTTACCTCAGACCTTGTTTTAGTCCATTTTGTGTTGCTATAACAGAAATAACTGAGACTGGGTAATTTATAAGGGAAAGAGGTTTATTTGGCTTATGATTCTGGGACAGCTGCATCTGGCACGGGCCTCAGGCTGCTTCTACTCATGGTGGAAAGTGGCAGGCAGCTGGCGGGTACGAGCAGATCACATGGCGAGAGGAAGCAAGAGAGAGAGAAGGTTCCAGGGTCCTTTAAACAATCAGGTCTCGCGGCAACTAATAGAGCGAGAACTCACTCATTAATCCCCCCTCCCCCAGGGAGAGCATTAATCCATTCATGAAGGATCTGGCCCCATGACTCAATCAGTTTCCAACACTGCCACATTGGAGATCAAATTTCCACATGAGTTTTGGAGGGGACAACACATCCAAACTCCATCAGTCCACCCCTGGCCCCCCAAACTCATGTTCTTCTCACATACAAAATACTATCATTCCATCCCAACAGTCCCAAAAGTCTTAGCTTGCTCCAGCACCAAATTAAAAGTCCAAAGTCCAAAGTCTCCTCTGAGAGCAAAAGCAAAAGCCCTTCCAGCTGTGAACCTGAAAAAGTCAAAACTAAATTTATCTACTGCCAAGAAACAATGGTGGAACAGACATTGGGTACACGTTCCCATTCCAAAAGGGAGGAATAGACCAGAAGAAAGGAGAAACAGGCCCCAAACAAGTCCGAAACTCAGCAGGGCAGACATTATGTCCTAAAGCTCCAAAATAATATTCTTTGACTCCACGTCCTGCATCCAGGGCACAATGGACATCCAGGCCCCCAAAGCCTCGGGCACCCTTGCTCCCACAGCTCTGCCAGGCTTAGCCTTGCCTGCAGCTTTTCCAGGCCTGTGTTTCACGTTACCGGTGGCCCTGCAGTTCTGGGGTCCTGGTGGAAGCCCTGCTGCCTTGGTTCTACTAGATGTTTCCCTGGTGGGGGCTTTCTGTGGGGGCTCTGTCCCCACTTTCCTGCTCAGCATTGCTCTAGTAGATGTCCTCTGCAGTGGCTCCACCCCTGTGGGAGGTCTCTGCCTGGGCCCCCAAGCTTTTCCATACATCCTCTGGAATCTGGGTGGAGGCTGCCACACCTTCACTGCTCTCATATCCTGCCGGCCTGCAGACTTAACACAACATGGGTGCCACCAAGGTTTTGGGCTTCTACTCTCCAGGGCTGCTGCATGAACCACACTTGGGGCTGCTCCAGCTGGAGCAGCTTGGATGCAGGGAGCAGGATCTCAAGGACAGCTTTACCCCAGGTCTTTCCTCCAGGACAACTCAGTCCTTCTAGGCCTCAGGGCCTGTGATGGGTGGGGCACCCTTCCAGTCTTCTCAAATGCCTGCAGGGCTTTCCTCTCATTTTCTCTGCTATTAGCATCTGGCTGCCTCACCACCAAGATAATGTCTTTAGCAACAAGTTATCTGCTTCACCCTTGCATTGTTCTCCTGTTCTCTGCTTCTTTACCACATGGCCAGGCTGCAAATTTTTCAAATCTTTATGCTCTGTTTCCCTTTAAATTCTGGTTTTACATCATAATTTTGCTGCCAAAACTCAGAGCAGGCTCTTAAAAGCAACCATGCAGCTTGCTTAATGCTTTGCTGCTTAAAAATTTCTTTGGTCAAATGCTCTGGTTCACAACTCTTAAGTTCCACCTTCCACAAAGTCCAAGGGCATGGACACGATGTAGCCAGGTTCCTTGCTATGGTGTAGCAAGGGTTATCTTTTGTCCAATTCTCTATAAGTTCCTCATTTCTGTCTGTGACCTCATCATCTGCATGGCCTTTACTGTCCACATTTCTATTAGCATTCTGCTCACCACCACCATTTAACCAATCTCTAAAATGTTCTAAATATTCTCTTATCTTTTTATCCTCTTCTAAGTCCTCCAAACTCCTCCAACTTTGCCCATTACCTAGTTCCAAAGCTTCATCCACATTTTCAGGTATCTGTTGGGTAACACCCCACTCCTGGTACCAAATTTCTGTTTTTGTCCGTTTTGTGTTGTTGTAACAGAAATACCTGAGACTGGGTAATTTACAAAGGAAAGAGGTTTATTTGGCTTTCTATTCTGGGACAGCTGCATATGGCACAGGCCTCAGGCTGCTTCTATTCATGGTGGAATGTGGCAGGGAGCCAGCAGGTACAAGCAGATCACATGGCAAGAGGAAGCAAGAGAGAGAGAGAGAGAAGGTGCCAGGGTCCTTTAAAGCAATGAGCTCTTGTGGAAACTAATAGAGTGAGAACTCACTCATTAATCCCCCCTCCCCCAGGGAGAGCATTAATCCATTCATGAGGGATCTGCCCCATGACTCAATCACTTTCCAACACTACCACATTGGAGATCAAATTTCCACATGAGTTTTAGAGGGGACAACACATCCAAACTCCATCAGACCTCTCAAGGAAATGACAGAAAAAAACAAACCCTGAAATGAGTGGGTATCATTCCCATGCAGGTTTTTTTTTTGTTTTTAATTTTTACTAAACATGTGGTATTATTTTGTCTTTACAATTTTACATAGATGGCAAACTGTATATTCTATACAAATCATTTTGTACATTGTTTTATCCATCAGCATTTTATTAAGATTTAGTTTATTGTAATAGCTTAAGGTGTTCTGTTTTATGAATAAACCACATTATTATCCATCATGATGTGCACTTAGTTTCCTCAGGGTAGCGATCCAGGGCTGGAACTGCCAAGTTGAAAGAGGTTCATAAGTTTCAAACTTACAAGGTATTGCAGGATGGCTCTCCAAAGTGCTTTCAAATCTGCTCTCCTATTGGGTACTTGTGAATTTCTATTCTTCTGTATGCTGGCCAATAATTTGTATTATAAACATTACTTTTTAAAGATTTTGTGAAAGATATTTTGAAAAAGATATTGTGAAAGACATTGTGGAAAAAATAGACCATACTTTCCCCAGTAATTCTTAAGGCCTCTTTAGTCATTAACTAAGTTCTAATACATAAACCCAGATCTGTTTCCAGGCCATTTCTTCTGTCCCCCTTGTCCACGGTCTCGCCTTGCTCTATGATATGACCTCATAATAAATCTCGATGTCCTTGAGGGTGAGTCCCCTTCATTTTTCTTTCTCAAAATTGTGCTGGTTATTTTTTGCCCTTTGTTGCTCTATTGGAATTTTAGCATCAGCTTGACAAGGCCTATGAAAACCCCAGGAGGATTTGACTAGAATGCATTGACTTTATAGATTAATTTGAAGAGAATTGCCATCTTTAAAATATTGAGTCTTTCTTCCCCATGAACATGCTGCATTTTCCCCACTCTTTCCAGGTTTAAAAAAACTTACATCCTGCAATAAAGTTTTATACTGTTTCCATATTAATACATATCTTTCGTCAGCTATGTTTCTACACACCTTATATTTTTGTTGCTACTGTGACTGATACAATTTTTAAATTATATTTTTTAATTGGATGTTGCTGGTATCTAAGGATATTTTTAATTTTTGTATATGATTTTGTATTCACCAAACTCCTGCAGCTTTTAACAGTTTATGTATTCTCATAGATTTTTTTTTACATGGATAATACTATTATCCATGAATGATGACTGTTCTGATTCTACCTGTCCAATCTTTACATCTTTTTTCTTCTTTGTGATCTTTTTGCTTTAGCTAGAACATACAGGAAAATGCTGAATACAAGTGGGGCTAAAGGGCATTCTTAGACCTAAAGATGGAATGTTTAAACATTTCACTATTCAGCATGATATTTGCTGAAGGTTTTTGGTAGATACCCTTTCATCAAATAAAGAAAGTTCCTCTCTAGTCCTGGTTGCTAAGAGTTTTTACAATATGTGGATGCTGAAACTCATCTGTTCTTTTTCCCCACTTTTGAGATTATCACATGGGTTTTCTTTTATCTATCAGGGTTGTGTATTACCTTTATTGATTTTCTAACATTAAATCATCTTTGCATTCCTGAGATAAGCCTTACTTGATCCTGGGGTCTTTATTCATTAGCAACTCACTGTATTGAGTTTTTAATACATTATTCAAGATTTTTACATCTATGGTCATGAATGAACTTGGCCTGTAATTTTCTCTTTTTTCACTATCCTTCTCCAGTTTTGAGCACTAAGGTCACATCAGCCTGATATAACAAGTTGGAGTTTTCCTCTTTCTATTTGTTTGATAACAGTTTGCATAAGTTAGAAAATACTTGTTCCTTGGAGGTTTAAAATATACCTATATAATTATTTCAGCCCTTTTTGGGGGGCGAGGAAGAGCATAGGTTTTTAATTACTGATTCAACTTCTTTAATAATCATAAGTCTATTTAGGTTTTCTATATTTCTTATAAGAGAATTTTGGTAATTGAAGTTTTTTTTGAAAAATTCCTTTCTAAGTTTCAAACTTATGGGCATCTATTGTTCATAGCATTCTCTTAAGATGCTTTAAATTACCAATGGATCTGTAATTATGTATCACTTTTCATGTCTAATATGGATGATTTATACTTTAGTTCTTTTTCTTATTCAATCTTGCTGGAGGATTGGCTTGTTTTGGTTTCTGCAAAGATTCAGGATTTGGTTTTGTTGACTTTCTTTTTATTTTGTTTTTTGTTATTATATGATGAATCTCTGCCTTTATATTTTTCATTTCCTTTCTTCTGCTACTTCATTTGGGTTTGTTTTTCTTCTATTAATTTTTTGAATTATATGCAGAAGTTCATTACATTTTCATCTTTCTTATCTAATGTATGCATTTAAGTCTACAATTGCCCCTAAGTACTGAAAAAGTTGTATTCATTCATTTTGATATGTTGTACTTTTATTGTCATTCAAGTCTGAATATTGATAATTTTCTTTATGATTTATTTGTGGTACCATAAATTACTTGCAAAATATTTAAAAATCTCCTACCACAAATGGTTTTTATTAGGCTTCATGGTCAGCTTAACATCAGCACAGCTATGATAAGGAAGCCTCTTCCCCCTTGCCCCTCCAGATCTCAGGTTAAACAACTTTTCACCTCTACCCCCTTACTTTCTGAGGAAAAACTGGAATTTGTGCAAAACAGATTCTTTCATATTTTATATTTTTATATTTTACAATGTTGTTGCAGAGCCATGGGATGGTGGGGGAGAGGGGAAAGGGGAAGGAAATAGGATGGAAGAAGGAAGGCGGGGGACGGGATTGAGGCCTGTGGCACCTCCCTCATTCCCACAGGGGAGACCAGGGGAGCTTCCAGCAGTAGCTTGGTCGTTGCTGAGCTGGGTGCAGATGTCAGGGGGGTTTGGCAAAAGCCCTTGACCCCACCACCCCAGCTCGGAAACCCAGGGTTCTTCTTGCTGTGGCTTGGTGGTCATCACTGGGTTGGTTGCACATATTGGGGGTATGTGGCTGAGACCCTTGGCTCCCCACTGCCCCAGCTCGGGAGTTCCTGCAGCAGTTCGGTGGTCATTGTGAGTGTTGGCGGTGTGTGGCTGAGGCCCCCACCCTCAGAATTGGTTGCAGGTGTTGGGGGGCATGTCTGAGGCCCCTGGTCCACCCCCCTTTCTGGCTTGGTAGCCCAGGGGACTTCCAGTTCTTCTAGGTGTTCTAGGTGTTCTTTTGTGAAATGAGACCTTTACTAGTTAACATCAAACTTTGTCTCTGGTTGTGGGTACTTTGTTTTTCCTTTCTATTCTGTGTTGGGTTATTTGCTGTTCCCACCACTTAACCTCTGTGATGGAACTAATTTTGTTGTCCTTTGCTTGCTTCTAAAATGGGGAAACTTCCTATGGGGACCAGTTCTTGAACTCTGTGGTTGAGCTAAATTGTTGCTTTGGGGCTTATTCCCTAGGGAAAGCTTTTTGTGCAGCTCAGGTTTTAATGGTTGACTTTGTAGGTATTTCCAGTGCACCTGGGCTGTGTAGAAACTCTGGTCTGCACCTAAGTCTTTTAATCAAACTGCACCCCATGCAATTCTATATTCCTGGCCAGTCTCCTCTGAGTGGTCCTATGCTGATTGTGGGGCAGATCAGCTGTCCTTGCTGTGTCCCTGGTGGGCCAATCTCCTCCACTGCCCTGCTCAAAACACTTCCCAAGGGATGGGCTGTGGCTGTCCCTTGCGGTGACTCACTGGTCTCTGAGTGGCTCCTTTTTTTCAGTTGTCTGTGGCCCCTCACTCCTATGTGGGTCCATTGGAATTCTGTTAGTGGTCTTACTGGCCTGAGGGCCACCAAGGCCCTCTTCTCTCCTGCTGCCTCCAAGCAACTTCATCTGAAGGGCACAGCTATAGCTTTTGCCAGCTCCTGCTCCGTGTGCTCACCAGGGCCAGCCTGGAAGCGGTTGGGGCTTGAAATGATTGGAGTGGTTTTTTCTTTCTCTCATCGTGGCTTCTCCCCACTTCATGAACTCTGTAGGTCTCTCCTCTTCCCCTGAGCTCTAGCGGCCCCAGCTTGGCTGCTGTTGCTTTTTTATAGTTGTAAATTAGTTGATTTGTGGGAAAGAGTGACACTGGGGACCATTTATTCCACCATCTTGACCAGAAGTCTGCAAAACAGATTCTTATGCAAAAATGATGACACAACACCCTTCCTCTAATTCAAATCTTATAAAACCTTTTTAGTTTGAACAGGGATGGGAGCTGATCTGACTCAGTCTCCCTTCCATGCTGGTGGAATAAAGCTTTTTGGCTGAAATAGTGCCTGGCTCGGGCTCGGGTCTCTCTTTTCTACGTCTTGCTAAACCTAACAGTTTTGAAGTCTATTTTTTAACTACTGGTTTCTAATTTTGTAGTACATTGGCCACAAAGTGTGGTCTGCTGCTGTAGAATGTTTTGTATTTACTAAATATTGCTTTGTTGGCAGGTACCCAGATGTTTTTTGGTAAATTATTCACGTATTCTTGAAAACAAACATGCATTCTTTACTTTTTGGTGCAGGATATAAGCTGCAGTCCATTTGGTAAAATTTATTGATTGTGCTGTTTAAATGTTTATTTCCTTTTAAATTTTTATCCAGTAATTATTGTAAGATGTTAAAATCTTCCCCTAATGATTGTGGATTTGTTCATTTCTCCTTGTGAGTTTTTTATTTTTGCTTTATATATTTCGAAGCTATGTTATTAGGCATATACAGTTTCAAGATTGTTGCCTTTTTGAAAAATTATTCATTTTATCATTTCTTAATGTTTTCTCCCTCAAATCTATTTTTGTCTGATTTGATATGACTGTATCAATTGTATTTTGGTTAGTATTTGCCTATTACATAATTTTTTACCTTTTTACTTTCAACCTTTTTTTGCATTATGTTTTAGATGTTTCTCTTATAATCAGTATATAATTGAAGAGTGTATGTGTTTAAAAATCAATGTAAGACTGGTGATTTTAGTTTGTGCATTTCATTGTGATTACTGATTTCTCCATTCCTATCTTTTTATTTTGTACTTAATAGTTACCATACATTTCTTTGATTCTTTTTCTGTGTGTGTGTGTGTGTTTGTGTGTGTGTGTGCATGTGTGTGTGTGTTGGGGTCTATTAGATTGATGGAGTTGTCTTTTATTCCTATTCACCTTCCCACATCACCTTCTACTCCAAAAGTTGTACAGTATTCTACTGTTTTAGCCTCTACTATTCCTTCTTTGCATGCATGCCTGATCTAAAAAGTCTAAATTTAATTAACATTTCTGCTTTTTTAAAATGAAAAAACAGTACCTCCTGCCTTTCATGTTATTATTCTATATTATTTCATCTTTTTTTTTTTTTTGTTTTTTTTCGTGTCCGGCAACGGATCGCAACCCTCAGTGTTGCTCCCGTACCGGACCAGGACCGGCAACGGGATCGCAACCTTCGGCGCTGCGCCCGCACCTCGCTCAGCCAGTGAGCGGGAACCGGTCTGTATGTGGGATCCGAACCCTCGGCAGGAGCGCCGCCGCACTCCCAAGCGGTGCACTGTAGCAGTGCGCCACCGGGCCAGCCCATTATTTCATCTTTTAAAACACACACACAAGATCAGTCAATACTTCTGGCATTGTTTTATAGAGTCAATGCTTCCCCTGTTTTTTGCTTCATTACTGTCATTTCTTCATTATATTTTTGATTTTTTTCTTTCTGAGAAACATCCTTTAGTGCTTCAAGTAGATCCTGTGAATGGTAAATTCTTTCAATATCAGTCTGTTTATCTGAAATATCTTCATTTTGCTCTCATATTTCTCTTTTTCTTTTTTTCTTTTTCCTTTTTGTCTTTTTTCATGACCGATAACGGGATCGCAACCCTCGGTGTCGCGCCCGTACCGCGCTCAACCAGTGAACAGACCGGTCTCTATATGGGATCCGAACCCTTGGCGGGAGCACCGCCATGCTCCCAAGCGCCGCACTCTACCGAGTGCGCCACTGGGCTGGCCCTTGCTCTCATATTTCTGATTTTTTTTTTCTTTTTTGGTGGGTGGCTGGTACAGGGATTGGACCTTAGACCTCGTTGTTATCAAAAACATGCTCTAACCAACTGAACTAACCAGCCAGCCTCTGATATTTAAAAAAATAAGTTATAATTAATATTCAATAAAATATGCACAGTTCAATTTAAAGAGTTAAAGGCAAACCACCACCAAAACAAAATACAGGACATTTCCATCACCCTAAAAAATTCTTTTGTGCCTCTTTCATGTTAATTCCTTGCCCCTCCATCTCAGAGACAAACACTGTTCTGTTTTTTATCACTGTTAGGTTAGTTTTGACTCTTCTAGAATGTTATATAAATGAAATCATGTAGTAAATACTCTTGCACTTGACTTCTTTCACTCACAATATTTTTGCAATTCACCCATGTGATGTGTTCAGTACTTGATTCTTTTTCTTTTTTAAAAAAATTGTTTATTCATTCTCTTGTTGATTGTGAGTGGATTTTCTCAGTATACCAGCCTTATCCCCAGCCAGGTGTGTCTGTTGTTCTAAGACCTTGAACAGTCATCCAAGAAGCCAAATCCCATTCTCTGACTCCATCTAATAATACTAGCTGCTCACTTCCCGGACACTTATTTCTCTTATCTTTCAAACTTCTTATCTCTACCTGGGATAAAAACACTAATGTTACCTACCTCTACAGTTCCTTCAGTTTTTTGCTTAACACCTCGAAATCCAAGGCTTTTTCTGATGGTGAAGTTTTCCAAATTACTCGCAGGAGTTGGGAGTGGTTGGTGCATGGGACAGCTGTTAATGGGATCTCTCATACATAATAATCAGTCATACCATTTATAGAGCACTTACCATGTGGTGGGTATTTAATTAAATGTTTAATTTACATTATCTCATTTAATCCTCACCACAATCCTATGATTATACCCAATTTACAGACAAGGATACTGAGGCTTAGGAAGATGATACATCTAGTAAATGGTGAGTGAAGATTCAAACTCAGGTCATCTCTGTATCTTGTATTCTTAAAAATTGCTTGTGTAATGTGAAATATACTAATCACCCTGATTTGAGCATCACCTACTGCACACAGGTATGGATATTCAACAGTGTACCCCACAGACACATACAGTCAATTGTGTTTCAGTGAAAAAAACCCCATAACATTGCTTTGCACTCCTGGACTGAAAACTCTGCTTTTAGCCTTATTGGGGCACCTCCATACATTTCACCAGGGTAATTACTTAGGATATCTTTTCCTTCCAGGGCCAAGACATTTGCTAGTTTCCTGAAAATCTTTCTGTTTCATAATCTTGGGCTTCTGTGCCTTCTCCAGGAAGTGTGTCTCACTCTCTAGGGAGAACCTCATTTCTATTTAAAGCTCCTTTATCCAGAGATCCTTTTCCATTCTCTTTAGAGGTAACCAGCTTTCTAGCAACCCAGAAGCAAACCAGAGGGAGGAATTAAATCTCTGTCTCTACAGGCAGGCCAAAGTGCTGTTCTCCCGGCTTCTGGAAGACCTTCGGGTTACTTAGTGATTATTTTCACAACCCAGCTGGGCATTCAGTGAGACAGTCTCTTGGATTAATTAAGCAGGGTTAATTAACTGAGTCTTAGGCCTCAGTGGAGCGGTCATAGTTGGTTATTTCCCAGTTACTGTGATGACAGCTTTAAACCTCGCGGGGAATCTTATGATTTCTTGTACCTTAGGAGTATCAAAGCTGATTTCCCAGAGAAATTTGGTGTCCTGTTTATGTGAATAAAGATAACAAATATAGGTGAGGTAGATAGGCCAATTGGCTACTTATAATTTGACTATGAACTCATGGTATAAGAGAAAAAAAAAACACCCCAGAGTGGAGATGAGATATGTCAAGGTTCAGTCTCTAGAGCAAATGTGAAATAGAAGGAAATTGCAGTTATTAGAACAATTCAGGTCAAGTGCATATTGGAGGGAGACTAGACAAAGAAAGGGAAAATGGTCAAGGGAGTGGGCAAAGGTGAGGAATAAAGCATATGACACTGGTTTGACCTGTAAAAGGTGAAGGATGATAAAGCACATTAGAGTTACGTGTAAAAGATGCAGACCAGGAAGATTCGCCCTGGTCTGGAGAGTCATGCCTCTGAGTTACTAATGAATAATTTAGAAGATGACTTTAGAGTTTGATTTACATGTGCAGAGAACAACTCAGGATTCATACTGAAGAGCCTGCAAGAACAGAAACCTCAAGGTAAAAGCTGGGACTGTTCTCTTGTCCAAACTCCTGCTCTGTGGCAAGCAGAGAAATGGAATCATGCAGTTTAGTGCTATAACACCCCTGGAGGACTTCTCACCTTTGTGCGATCTTAAGGAAAACCCCTGTCTGTGTGGAGACTCAATGGTCATGAAGAGTAGGAAGGATACAGACACATGTCCAGAGGTGGCCTATCTGCTGGCTTTATGGTCTGCTGGATGACAAGTTCTCAATCACCAGAAGAGCTATTTTTCCTTAGGAGCCATAGCCAAAGGGGGAGAGAAAAGTGTCCTCTTGTGTTGGGAGATGAGCCAAAGTCCCCTGGTCACTGGGTCTGAGGCAGAATGTGGGGAGAAAGTAAGGTTCTTTTGCTACTGATTTCCATTCAAACCTTAGGGTTTGGGTCAATGTAAATGACCTCAAAGACTATTCAGAGTGGAGTCATGTGACTAGGCTTCACAGACTATACACCTGAGGGGTTGGTTGATCCTTCATTGAGGGAATTGGGATCCTGAGTGAACAAGTTCGCCTTTTAGGCCCTATGGGCTGTCCCATGAGGAGGTGAAAGGTTTGACTCTGGGGAAGTGTGTTCCTCAGGGTTTGCCAAAGAAACAAAACCAATGAGATTTATATCAGAGACAGAGACTGAGATTTACTTTAAGGAATTGACATGATTGTGGGGCTGCCAAGTCTGAAACCTGCAGGGCAGGGTGGCAGGGTGGAAATTCTGCCAGGAGTCAATATTGCAGTCTTGAGTCCAAAGAGAGAATCCCTTCCTCTTTGGGTAAACTCAATCTTTTTTCTTAAGGCCTTGTACTGATTGGATGAGGAACATGCACATTATGGAGGGTAACCTGCTTTATTCAAAGTGGACTAATTTAAATGTTAATTGATCTGAATAATACCTTCACAGCAACATGTAGACTGGTGTTTGATCAATTTTTGGGTACTATGACCTAGACAAGTTGACACATAAAATTAACCTTCACAGGAAGGGAGGAATGATGCTCTTTCTCACATTCCTCCTCTTCTTCCTCCTCCTTTCCAGCAGCTCGACAGGATCTGGACCTGCAGCAGCTTCAGTAGTGGGTCAGGGCTGCCTCAGTAGGTATTAATTTTCAGGCAGGGCTGGGCACTGGTGGCTACAGCAAAGAAGGGAGACCAGAAACTATAGCCACACAACTAGGAATATATAGAACCCATGAGGAAGGGGACTGGGTGTCCGACACACACTCCATGTCACAGAGAGGAGTTGAAACCAGAGTTGGGCTGGGTGGGTGGATTTGGGGCAAAGTCAGAGTTCCAGAAATACAACTTGGTGGGACTCTCTGAGGAGGTGATCTGAGCTTTGATTCCCCCCCCCCCCCCCGGGGGGCCTGGCCTTGGAAGACACAGGTCTCGTGGTGGGCTGGAGGATTTTTGTAAGACTTCTTTAAAGGCTGTAATTAAAAGCTTTTGGAAATATCTACGGGCAGTGCATTAATGCCACTCGAGCAACCTCAGCCTCCTCCCTCAGCTGCTCGACACTGAAACAGAATTCTGAGCCGCAACAATGGGATCAACTGATTTTGTTGTTAAGTAGCTCCTAAGAGCATTTTGAAGTCTCAAAAATGCCACCGAGGAAAAGCTCCTCTAATCCTCTTCTCCCCTTTCCAGCCTCCCTTCTCTGTTGGCTGCAGAAATAGATTAACATTTGTTATACCTCCATTGTAAGCAGCCGAGCAAGCGATCGGCATTTTATCTTTGGTATTTGATTGAAGGTAGAAAGTATTTTTCATTTATATTTTTGCCTGAAGGGAAAGGGGAAGCAGATAAAAAGAAGGAAAGGCATTGCTATGATGTACTTCTCCTGGATATGAAAGTTGTAATCTAATGTCGTACTCGAGCTCTTTTCAATTCGATGAATATTCCTCTGTTATCTGACAGAGCACCCCGTGCTAGGATGTGGTTACCTGCTGTGTAGGAGAATATTGCAGTGGTAATAAAGTTGTGTCAAACACCCTCTAAAATGTTTATAAGTTTGTCCCACACTTTACTTTTACCCTCAATGGAATAATTTGGATTTATGCATCTGCTGTTTTAGCATCCACTTTGAAAAATATCTTGGGTTACAAGTAAACAATTAAAAGAGATTGCAATGAACTTCTTCCAGGTTAAGATTGTAGATGCAAATCTTTATTATTCCAATTATTCCAATACTAAGGGCAGTCAATACCAAATGCATTGTGCTGAAGGATGGTATTAAACTAGAAGCATGTGCACATGTAACACATCTCATTAGAAAATGAATATTGGATATACTGCAATGTAGTAAGGATAACTTATATTTACTTAGAGACTTAGATTTTATAAGTACCCTCCCACACATTGCTCATTTAGGGTATTTTTTTCCAGTTGAGCAATCCTCTCAACCCCTGGGTTTTCACAGATGAAGAAAACCTTATGTACCCTGAGGGTTAAATTTCAGATCATGGAAATGAGATGGAAAGTGAAAATAAAAAAATTGACTAACAAATTTTTTATTAAAGTATTTTTCTTTTTCAGACAATTTAATGGAGGAAATCAGAAAAAAATATTTTCCTTGAATAATTTTCATATTTTCATATTTTGACATTAACCAGTGGCCACAGGAGGAGTTTAGAGAACATTATTCATGTCTGCCTGAGGCACAGTTATCTAGAGGCTGAAGTATTTGACCAGTATAAAGGGAAATGTATAAAAATATCTAGATTCTAATTAACTTTGCCAGTCAATGCCAAGTAAAGTTTTTAAGAAAAAATGGAAGCGAACCCATAAAGGAAAATTGCCATGGGTGCTGGAAGTGACCAGAAAACTGATAACCAGATATTTCTCTATTCTGCCTCCTGGTTCATTTTAAAATCAAGAGTTTGCAGGGATTATACAAGGAACACATATTCCTATGTGTTTGTATATACATATATAATGTGTATATATAGACACATATTAAACATAAAAATGATCTTTATTATAAAAGTAATCCATGTTTATTATGGAAAAATTAGAAAATATGAAATAATAGAAAAAAAGAATTTCTAAACCCATCCACCCAGCAATAAATCTAGTTTTTCTTTATATATGTGTATCATATGTAATAGCTGAGAATAAATATTTTGAAGCTAGTGGTAGAAATTCTTTTAGGGAGAGAATAATTTCTGTTTAAGAAAATCTGGTGATGGATTTACCAGGTATGACAGAGGAAGCCTAAGGATTGGGCTTTGTGGAGAACATTACTGTGCTCGCCTATGTTCAGTTTTTACCTGGATCCCTTTGCAGTTAGGCAAAGCCATGTGAGTAATTCTGGCCATGGGCTGTGAGTGAAGGGGTCTGTGTGTGTGTGTGTGACATGTGCCATTTCTGAAACAGAAAATAGGGAGCGAGAGCTCTATGTGGTTTCCTTTCAGTGGTGTGCTGGAGCTGACATGTGTGTCTCCTCCCAACTCTGAATGCATATCAGTAGCTTGGAACTGGCCATAATGAGAATATTTCTTGTTGATGTTTAGCCATCATGATAATCACCAAAACATAATGATGCTTATCCACATCTTTGTGCATGTCCTTATTTATTTCTGAAGGGTAACTTCCTAGAAATAAAAATTTGGAGTAAAAGATGTCTCAGTTTGTTTTCTATTGCTTTAATTGACTACCACATACTGGGTAATTTAAAGAAAATAAGTTTATTTCTTACAGTTCTGGAGGTTTGAAAGCCAAAGGTCTAGCGGTTGCAGCTGGGAGGACCTTCTTACTGTGTTGTGACACGGCATCACGTTGTGAGAACGCAAGAGCATGCATGCTACCTTGGGTTTTTCTTTCTCTTCTTATAAAGCCACCAATTCCATCATGGGGGCCCCACCCTGAAGACCTCATCTAATCCTAATTACCTTCCAAAGATCCCACCTCCAAATGCCATCAACATATGAATTTGGGACACATTCAAACCATAGCATTCTGTCCTCAGCCCCACAAATTTGTGTTGTTCTCATGGGCAAATTTCATTTCATCCCAATAGCCCCAAAGTCTTGTAGCTCATTCTAGAACAACTCACAAGTGTAAAGTCCGAAGTCTCATCTAAATCAGTTATGGGTAAGACTCAAAGCATGACTCACCGAGACAAATTCTTTCCAACTGTGATTCTGTGAAATAAAACAAATTATCTACTTCCGAAATACAGTGATGGAACAGGTGTAAGACAGACATTTCCACTCCAAAAGGGAGAGAGAGACAAGAAGAAAGGAGTAAAAGATTCCAAGCAAGCCTGAAACCTGGCAAAACAGGCATTAAATCTTAAAGCTGGAGAATAATCTCTTCTGACTCCATGTCCTACATTTTGGATGCACGGGTATGGGGGCTGGGCCCCTAAAGCCTCAGGCAGTCATGCCCACCCCCAGCTTTACTTTTCTCTTAGGTCCAGACCTTGGCCATATGCTTTTCCCTCTGCCTGGACTCTCTTTACCCTTCTGTATTCACTGCTTGTGATTACAGTTCAGTTTAGACATCACCTTCTCCCAGAAGCTCTGAATCCTCTGAATAAGTTAGGTGCGCCTTTCCTGTGCTTGCATCAGGTTTGGTGTTCATTACACAGTATTACCATTTCCCATTTACTTGTTATTTCCCTCATGCTAGACTGGGACCTGCTGCCGCGCGAAGACTGCATCTGGTTTATCTAATTATTTAGCAGAGTGGCTGACGTTTTGTGGGCTATCAGCAAAACTAAATGAATGAACAATTAAATGACAAACGTAAGAATTCTTGAAAGTTTTTGAGTTTATTGTATGAATTCAAATCAATTAAAAAAGCATTTTCTAAGGGCCTGCTTCGTGCCTGAAACTTTACTAAGTGCCCTGGAAGGTACAAAGATGAGTACATTTTAAGACACAAGTCTTAAGACATTCACTGTCAGCTGAGAGATTTACAATTTGATTCTGATAATCCAGTCTCCTGAACAATTGAGTAATTGAAGGAGAAAAGTTGCAAACATTTGGAAGGTTTATTATTTTCTGCAGATCCAGGAGTTAAATAAAGGACACAGGAGTATCAGAAGATGTAATATAAAGTTGCAGGAAAAGAAAGATATGGCCACTTAAAAATATAATTATACACACTTCTGAGATTACTAATGTACAGATAATTGTGGGATTTATTCTTGGAAGATATCTAGGCTTCTAAATTTTCATAAAATTATAATTTAACTTTCCCCCCAAAATCTGTCATCAGTTCCTGTTTCGTGTTAGTTTTCTGTGTGTGCAAAATCCAATAGAAGCTGTCTTAAGTGTTTTCTTCCTTATTAAACAGTTTTCTAAAATCCATAATTCAGTGAGACAGTAAGTAATTATATTTATTTCTATACAATTCAGCTCTGCAAAGCTGACTGTGAATTCAGTGGGAGATCCTTGCCCTAGCCAGTTTCTGTTATCAGCTACACATTATGAGAGAAGATTGTATTTCCCTGCTAATGGAAGAAACCAAAGGAGGATAAAGACCCTAAGTATCTTAAACACCGGTTGGAATTGCAGCTTGAGATCTAAAGGTAAAGAACAATGAAAGTTCTAAAATAGATACATCACTTACTTATTTAGGACAAAGGGATTTTGTTTTCTTTATGCATTAAATAAAATTATCTATCCTATTTATGTACTGAATTCAAAACTTCACGTCTTAAAGAAAGTTCCAATCCTCATCTGTTCTTCCATCTACTTGTCTCTTAAAGTACATAAGGACACAAGCTTGACCTTTAATTTCAGCATTTCAAAATATGTTGTTAGAAAGCTCTTTTGGTTCAAGAAAGATCTTAAGATAAAAGGAGACTTTCTATTTTAGAAGGATCTTCCAATCGCTATATCTACAACGCTGCTCTTCCAAAGACATTTAGTCCAAAATGTACCATTGTGATCTGAAGCAGAGATGAAACAAATCACAGATGCAATATGATTTTCCATGCTGTGTTTATGTTTTTGATATTCTTTTAATGTTAGTCTGTAAATGAACTTTGCTAACATAGGGCAGTGAAAAACATCTTATGGATGATTTCATCTCAAGTCTTTTTTTTCCCCTTGTGACTTTTTGATCCAAAGTGCCTTGCTTTTGGCAGTACATATAGACTGTAACTATTGAAAAAGCCTAAACAAACATAATAACACCATCCCAGCAAAATCTACTTTTCTCCACTTCATGCTTTGAAAAAGTTGATGCAGGTCAAATCCCACAAAAGTGAACAGAGATTTGAGTTGTGATGATATTTGTGAAGATAGAATTTGACATATCTTTCTAATTAACCAGTCTGGTATCAGTAGAATTACTCTCTTTGCCTCGACTGATAGGATATTTGTTGCAAATGCTTTTCAGTGTTTTGGGCGTTTTCCCCTTAGCTAACCTCATTCTTCAGATGTTTTCCTTTAATTGCCTTCAAAAATCTCATTTTCAAATTACATGGCAAATTCAGATACCACCTACATAAGGACCATGAGAAATGCTCCAAGCAGCAGCTTCCCGTTAAGCTCATTTTCTACATTTCTGCTTGGGATAAGCTGAGAAACTGATAATATGGAAGAAATAACCATTATAACTTGACTTTTGATGACAGACCCACAACTATTCACATTTACTTTAGTGGAAACTTGAGCTTATAATATTTCAGTGTTTTCAGATCTCAAATTTAATTTTTGAGAAATGGCTTGATGTAGTGAAGTTATCTAGAGCTGGGATCAAATTTTAGTCCCAACATTTAGATGCGTTACTTTGGCCAATTTAATTAAACACTTTGAGTCTTGTTTTCTTCATCAGCAGAATGGGTATGATACCTAGATCATAAACTTGTTATGAGATTAATTTTGATTACCCATAGAAAGCACCCAACCCTGTAGCTGGCACAGTGTAAGTAATCAATAAATCTTTCTCCCTCTTACCCACCACCTTACTCTTCTCTTCCATTTCCTTTCCTTTCCTGATTGTACTTGAACCCTGGGTGTTCCAAAGTATAGAAAGAGGATGATGATATTTGAAGAACCGTAAAAGGCCTCCTTGTCCCCATACTTGCCTGGCATATTCTCTGAATTTCCTGATTTTAGAAATTAATATTTGAGGGGGATAGTAAGGACTTATATCTAATAGTCCTCTGCTCAAACACACAGGAATGTTAAAATGTTATTTGGCATACACACAAAGAAATATTCACCATATGCCCGGTTTACTCAGCACAGTCCCAGTTTTCTCCTGGTCTAATTAGCACCCCTTTTCACTCTCAGAAGTGTTTTGATTTGGCTGATAAATAATGCAGTCACCTGTGTTCCAGGACAAGAGGTCCTTTTTTGTTCACTGATGTATTTACAGTGTCTAGCATAGAGCATGGTACATGGTTGATGCTCAATATACATTTGTTGTATAAACGTTGCTATGTCTGTTTCCTTAACACTTAGGGTAATATTTCTGATTATAAAAGTAGGACGTATTACTTATGGAAAATTTGGAAACTCTTGAACAGTAAAAGAAAAAATTACATTGTAATTGTTAATATTACAAAATAGATTGCTGTATCACATGAGTTATTGTTTCTTGGAAAACAGAGGTCAGAAAACAGAATATCTTAAGGATATTCATGGCAAGGAGGGGTTGGTATATCAAACATGCTGGTCAAAGAGTCTGCCATGTTCATGGCTCCTTCCAAGTGGGCAGGCCTAGATTGCTGTTTTGTACTCTGTTCCTACTGGCTGGAGCTGGTTGTATAATGGATGGGCTTTGATCCAAGAATAGTTAAACCAGAGGCTGGCCAGTAGCCTGTGACCTGGTGTGAAAGGACGAGCATGGCTAATCATATTCCCTCGTTTGAAGCTGAACTAGAAAGTACAGTTAGCAGTGGGATCTGAAACAGAAGGAATCTATAACGAGAAGCTGTGAGGCAAGGTAGGGCCATGAAGGGTTACAGCAGGCTGAAGATATGAAAAAGCACATCTTTGAAGTAGAGGAAAGCTATGCAGAATGGAGGAAAAGAATAAACCTGTTGGTCTAGGGAGGAGGATGGAGCAGAAGCACAGAGAGGGGCAGAGACACCATGAGAAAGTGACTCTGAAGACTCTGAGCGAGACAAGGAGACAGAGAGTGGCTTGTTCCTAACCTGTCTTGGTTCCCATATGTTTCTCTGGTCCCAGATTCAGTTTATGGGTATTTTTATGATAATTCACTCTTTATTAGGGTGGCTTGAGTGAGCCTCCGTCCTTTGCGATACAAAGAATATGACTGGAACAACTGGCCTATTACACAGCGGGATGTATGCCGAATATGGGGGTCATGCAAGAGCAGCGCTTGCCAGTTAGGTTATGAGGATGCAGGGGATCTCAGACAACCTGAATGGAGGAATAACCACTAGACCTCTTTGGAACTGGAAATCTGTCATCTACTCTCCCCGTGTCCCTTTCCATCTGGGATCACATGGTGTCCCATCTTTGCCACTCTCTGCATATCTTTGTTCTTTTTCATACCAGCTTCCTTCAAATGCTCAGTTTCTGCTCCCCCATAACTCTGGATCACATGTGACTTTGAGCTGTGGCATTGACTGGCCCCTACTCTCTGTGGCTTTAGAGATCTAATGTCCAGCACTATTTGACTACTGCAATCAGTATTCTTATTTTAAATTCTTGAGAGAGAGAAGTTGGGTCTCTGGTCAGCTGATAGATAGGTTGTGTTTGAGTCAGATGTTCTTCCAAACCAGTGAACTGTGGCAAAGGTGTGTGAGGTCACATAATCCCCCTGCTCCCTCAGTTGCAGCTATGGACATTGATTCTCTGATTGGCAGAGAAGTAGAGGGGCACACTGAGCAATAGATATGCTGTACCTTGATTCTGCTCTGCCATGTAACCTTGATCTTCATTCCTAGTGCAAACCCACTGTTGGACTGCTCAGTAAGTTTCAGACCCTGGGTAGGTTATGGCTCCCAGTTTCTAGGAAGATTTCCTTATTCCTACCATTGCCTTGGCTCACCTTCCAGATTCATTTCCTGGCTATCTTGGAGCTGTCCACAGCCCTAGTGCTGACCATTTGCCTTCCTCCCAGTTTTGCCCCTGGGGTCTGCCCTTGAACTCACATCTCTGGTAGCCCGTCTTTGCTCTTCCTCAGAACTGTCAGTGCTGTAAATGCTCACTCTGAAAGTGCCAAGAAAAGGCTATGCTCCACATAGGCTGGAATTGTTGCTTTGCCTCCCACAGATTTGTCACCCTTTTTCCCATGGGTGTTGGAGCCACCAAAGATTACTCAAAGCCCATCTCTTTTGAGCAGTGAGAAGCCCCAGAAAGGGGTTAATATCCCAGGACCCTCAAGCATGAGGCATCTTTCCATTTAGGAAATTAACCACGAAATGGGGTTCTCTTCCTGCATTTATTCTCCAGACCAAGAAGTTACAGGAAGAGATATAGGTGGGGTTTTGCTAAGTAGAGTTTAACAAGTTTTACAATAGAAGCTGGTAACATTCAGTAAAAACAAGTCAGATGACATTCTGTTAGGCAATTAAGTGATCCACTAACAAAGGCTTGATTTAGTGGACATTCCTTTTCCCTCTAGCAGCTTTTGAATAACTTTACATATCAATTAGTAACTTATCTGTCTTAGAATCAGCAGCCTTGCTGTGTTACGATTCTTATCTTGCAACAGAGACTCAATGCCCTGGGGGAAATTTTCTGTCCTTTGCAAGGTCAATATTTGAAATTGCAAGGCTTTGGAAAACCAGGCCCTGTGAGGTACATTTGCTTTATGAATCCTCTACAGGAATGAAGAAATAGCTGAAAAAATTACACAGTCTTGAGTACTGACAGATTCAGCACTACTTGCCTGAGGGCGCCAATTGTGTAAATTCTTCCTGCAGCAATGTGACAATCTCTCAGCAACTCTGTGCTCCTCTAGTTTCAGTTTCAACAGCAATAGGGCAGCAGACCACAGGGGGACTCATTTCATCCCATGGAGTGTGTTCACCAAAGCCACCTTGGCTTAGCTGTCTGTCTGAAACAGCATATTCTGATGAAGGGTGATTTGGCTTTCTTTCCAAATTTCAGTGGGAGTAACAGGAGAGACATGAGGACATGCAACCTTTGGGAATTGTCCACATGGCTAGCTGAGGCTCAGGGCGGTGCTCTGTCCACAGAGTCTCCTGTCATTTGTTGCAACTTCTTCCAGGATTGGCATCTTGTTTCTTCCTTCTCAGGGAGGGAGAACCTCATGTTCATCACCTCTGTGGTGCTTTGCATTTGCATCCTCTGCCATTTTCATCTGACAACCCAGATTCTATGGCTGTTATCCTCTGAAGACTATGTGGCCAGAACAGATTATATCTGGTAAGTTGAAAGCCCCATAGAGCCATCTCCACGAAGGCGGGAAAAAAGACCAAAAATCAAAGGCTTATCCTTCTCAGAGTGGGTGTGGACTCTAGTTTGTTTAGAGAACAAAAAGAAAGCATTGAACTTGAAAGAGAAGGAAAGATGTGTAGGGTGTGGGAGTGTGCATGCTTGTGTGTTTGTCATGACTCTGTCCCAAGTGACTATGTACTTGGTCTTTAGAACTAGTTGTTGACTTTCATACTTTCCCATTCCTCAAGTAGTATTAGAAGATAATTAGCAACAACAGGAATTCTATAATGTTTTTTCAAAGCCAGATCTTCTCAGTGGATGGGCTACTGCATGGGAGTAAGTCAGGCACTTTCTGAAGCTGTGTAACTCTTTCAGGCAACTGAGGGACCGTTTAGTAAATTAGTCCTTGGAATGGTACCCGCAGAAGTTGTTGGCTAGGGTGAAATGTACCAAAATCACTCCCAGGTGACCTGAAAGAGCTAATGAGTGCTTAAAGTATTCTTAGACAGTTTTCTAGGGGCAAAACCAAAATGGCTCCCCAAATATCAATTTTACAGCATGTATTGTGTAGGGATAAGAGGCAGGCAGAGTTCTTGGTTACACAGGGGACTTCTGATCCTGGAGTATTGCAGCAGCAATGATGATCCTAATGACGGGGTTCTGAGAAGTGTTTCTACCTACAGAACCCAGTGAGGAATAATTGGAATCACCTATGCAGTTAGCCGAATAGAGACCTGATCAGCAAAAGCTGAACTAGAGCACTAGTGGGGTAGACATCAATATAAAAGTTGTCTTTTCTAGAAGGTTTCTCTAAGCCACCACTTGAAGAACTAATGGAAAGATTTTAATTTCTAAGTTGGTGCAAAGGCAGCTAGAAAGTCACTAGAAAGCTATGACAATCATATTTTTTTTGACTCCTCTGTCTCTTGTAGAAATTAAGTATCTATCTGGACAAAAGACTGTTAGCTAACTACCCAATATCCAATATCCCCCCCCCCTTTTTTTCTTGTATCGAACACTGGCTTTAGATGGGAAACAGAAGTGATTGATGGGTCTTCTTTTAAAGCTCCTTAAACATGGGTGATGACTCAGCTGATATGCTGCTTTGTTTCTTGTCTTTTCCTTTCTTCCTACCTGGAATGAGGAAACACTGTCTGGAGTACTAGTAGCCACTTTGTAAATATAAGGCAGTGTTGAGGAAGGAAGCCACAGCTCAACGATGGCAGAGAAGAGATAAATAGTGCATGATGATGATGATGTGGAGCCTTCACGCACCCCACACTCAATCTGTTGCAGCCCTGTTTTCAGGCCTCTGCTACTCACAGTTGAGCACATTTTCTAAATGGTACAATATGCAAAGCGGGAATCCCACATCTTCTCCTCTTAAATAGAAGTTATTCTGTTCACACAACAGGAACATCAATAGGGAATAAGATTCTAAAATCTGGCCAGCCCATCCATATGGATGGGCACCATATGGCCTTTCTTTTCTGCCAAGGCCAGTCTGACAGACACGGGGAAGAATGTCAAGAGCAAAGTCAACAATGACATTCTAGAATGCGTGAAATGGAGACAACCTGAATAACCTTGAGATACCATAGAGGTATTGATTCTGGCATATTGAAAAGAAAAATGCATGCTGACAATATTTCATGAAGTCTATAAAGCAATTTTCTCACCTTCATCATAGGGCCAGCTGCCTTAATTACTGTTATCTGCATTATTCATCAAATCAAATATAGAAGATCACCTTGGTTACATTATGGGCATTTTTATCCTTAATACATGTTTGTTTTATATGCATGTACTTAGAGAGGCAGGGGAACTTGAGTCCATTCTCTCTCTCTCTTTTCTATCTCCCAACGTAATATCGATCCACCCCCAAAGGCTGTGCCCAGTCATTTGCTACCAAATTCTGCTTCAGAAGCTAAACTTGTGTAATAATGGCCTCCATTTACCAGATACACAAGGCATTGCATTCTGTAAGTTAGGTATTTCTATCCTCACTACATGGACGAAGAAACTGGGGCTCAGAGGACTTCCAAAATTTACTCAAAACTACACAGGTGCTAGTAAACAGTAGAGATGAAATTAAAATCCAGTCTGTGTAACCAAAAGCCATTGTTTTAACCAGTCTTTATTCATTCAGCAAATATTTGAGCACTCAGTATGTGCTAGGTATTATTTCAGGCCTTCAGGATGACAAAGAAAGAAAATTGCAGAAATTCTCTGCCCTACTGAAGATTTTCTTTTTTAAAAAATTTTAGGTGGGAAGATAAACAATAAACATGATAGGCATTCCAGGCCAAAGGAAAGCTGGTGCAAAGGCCCTGGGGTGGGAGTATGCTTGGCCTGTTTGCAAAACAGTGAGGAAGTTGGAGTGCAGTGACGGTGGCTGTAGACAGTAATGGGAAATGGGTTCTAAGAGGGGATTGAAGGCCAGATCATTCAGGGTCTTGTAGAACATTGTGAAGATTTTGGTTTTTACTCAGGGGGAAACAGAGGCCATTTGAGGTGAGAAGTGATGTACTCTGACATGGTTCAAAGGATAGCTCTGGCTGCTGTGTTGAGAATAGACTGAAGGGGGCATAGACGCAGGGAGTCGGGGTAGGATGCTGCTGCAACCACACTCTTCTGCTTAACAGGTGGTTGGAGAACTCTGTCAGGGGAGGGAACTCTGCTTTCCTTGTCTGTCTTTATTATATCCTTTTTTGGGATTTTTTTTTTGGATTAAATCCTTTTTTTGAGTAAAATCTTTTTTGATGAAAGGGGGCATGTAGCAGGAAGGTCAGAGGATTAGCAGGCAATGGCCTCGGTACTGGCAAGTGGGCTGGCATATGTCAACTGTCTCACCATCTTTCTTCCCTCCCTGGGGGAAATGTGCAGGTGGAGGCAGGCATTGTGGACACGAACTTCTTCAGAAGTCCTATAAAGGAAAATTTCCTGGGGCCAAAGTTTTAAGCATTTATTTCTCTTCATTAATTCAATAAATATTTGTGCAGCCATTGTGTAGTTTTAGTGGGGGAAATGGACAGTAAACATTAAATGTTATAAATATGAAAATGATATAATGTGTTAGGATGTAGCCTGAATTGTAGGAAAAATGTAGGATAAGGTAGGAAGGAATTCCTGGTGCAAGGTGGGGGCGGCGTGGGGAAGGGGCAGGTGGCAGTATTAATGGGGTGGTCAGGGGAGACCTCGCTGAGAAGGTATTTTGGTTTGGTGGCCAACAGGCCTTGATAATTACACAACATCATTAACTAGAGACACTGTGCCCTCACCTTCTCTTTTATACCGTGCCTCCCGCTGGTGAGGAAGACAGGCTGACATCCATTCCTTCTCTCCGACTGAGCTAGAGGGCTGCTGGGGCTCAGCTCACTTTAATGTTCTTTACCGTCAGCATCTCAATCCCCTTGACTCCTTTGCCCCTTGAAGAGAAATCAAGATTTGCTCCTTCTCACAAAATGTGAGCAACCCCTGCTTTAGCCAGATGGGTTTTTTTTGGAAAACCACCGCTTCTTGTCATTTATATGTATTGTTTCAGTGTCATTGAAGAGACCCCCGAGATTGGGTTAGCATTGCCTGGGTCTATATAATGTGAGGGCAAAATACAATGTGTGTAATGAAAACATTTACTGATTAACTTTTCCTTTTTGCTTTCCTCCATATTCATAATTTCCTGACAATGGAGCAATTTATCACATTGTCAAACAGTTCTTTAAGTTTGGCTTAAGATGATGGAGAATAACGAAATCTGCAGTATTGTGATTGAATCAGCTGTGTAATAGTCATTACTGTCTAATTAGTCATTTTCTGTTTAAATGGAGTGATTTAATAATTTTAAACAGATGTTGTAACTAACGCATCAATTCTAGATAATATGTACAATAATTACCTAATGCAAACATTATCTAGAAGAGTCTAATTCAGTACTTTTCAAAGTGTATTTTGTGGAACAATAGTCCCACTTAATATTCTCAAAAAAGTAAAAAAGGATTTAGTGGTCAAATGAATTTTGGAAGTACTGCATGCCTTGGCTCTTTCTCAGAGATTTTTGATGTACATTGGTCTTTTAATAGTTTTGAGAACTTTTTAATAAATAAACTTGACTTGTTTAACTCAGTGTTTTCCAAACTTATTTGATCATCTGTTGATCATATCACCATCAATTAAGTCCTTTGGGACTACCGATTTATGGGATATACTCTAGGAAGAGCTGATGTGGCTGATGTTAATTTCTTGGAAGAATAAACAGAATTGCTTATTAATGGGATTCAAACAATGTTTATTGAATGAACGAACATTGAGAGTTCATTCAGTGTTGAATGTTGAGTGTTGAAATGTGTAGCTCGAGAGTGAGCTACACATTTGAACTTATTTTAATTCCTGATCTTTATTGTGATTACAGTGCTAAAAGTTCCTATATAATCTTTCAGTTTGCATGTTAGGAAGCCCTCTTTGGCACATGTTGATTTAATTTTGAATTTGGTATGTAGTCATAAAATAGATGAGGTCCCAGTGGTTACCAGATTTACAAAGCTACTTATGGCAAAGTATTATTGACATCTAAACAAACCAAAGATATGGCTTCTAATTTCTGACCTTGCTCTAGTAATTACAAGTAACTACTGTGATAGAATTTACTTCCTAAAATAAATACAAAAAAAAAAAAAAAAAACCCAAAATAGGTCAGTTCCAAATACAACAATTTGTTCTAGCATTGGGGATTTCTTACTATTGTCCACAACATTAAAACATTTTTAGGACTTAAAATAAATACCCAACTTTCTAAACTCTTCCAAGATTTTGAAGAACCCGTTATAAGGATGCTTGAGATGGCAATTGATTTTGGCAGTGTTAAATTGTCAAAATTAGTTTAAACTTCACTTTTTTAGCCTATGTACCTCTTAAGCTATTCTCCACTCTTTATGCAAAATTAACTTGAAAAGTTATCTTCTTTTGCTGAAATGCCCTTAGAAGATTTCTCTGAAAAATTTCTTTTTCATAAATGATCATGTCTTTAAAGTTCTCTATTACAGTGGGCATTCTATATTCTCTCATACCTTGTTGAGTAGAAAGTCAGGGGACAACTGAGATTTTGTAATCTTGAACCAAAATTTTATTTTCAGTTGAGAATAACATTTTTCACTCTTTGTCACATTGTCTAATGTTTCAAGTCAAAAAGTTTAACCTGTCTGAAACCTTTTTCTAAGATGAGAGGCACTTTTTGTCTTCAATGAAGAAATTTTGCCCTGGAAAACAGGTACAGTCAAGTGTCACTTAATGATGGGGATAAGTTCTGAGAAATGTGTCGTTAGGTGATTTCGTCATTGTGCTAACATCAAGGAGTGTACTTACACAAACCTAGATGGTATTCTGTACATCTAGGCTACATGGTATAGCCATTATACGGTTAGGGGGCAACTGTTGTGTATGGGGTTCACTGTTGACTGAGAAGTTGTTATGGGTGCATGACTGTAGTACTGTATATCAAAATGATTCTTTCCTCACTTTTATGAAACATGTTGGCATGGTCACCATGGTATGTTGTAATACTGCACACCATACATTTTGGTGCCCCTCCTTGCGATGTCTCTGTCTGTGGGAAAATTATACATTTATTTCCCATTGAGCTCAGGCTTGGTCATGTTATTTTCTTGGGCCAATAAAATAAGAGCAGAGGTGATGTGTGGCACCTCCAGCAGAAGCTTACAGAGCTACCTCCTGGTTAGCCATATGTTATTTCTCTCTGCTGTGGAGACCTGTATTGTCCCAGACACAGGTTGTTTCCGTCATTTTTGGTCCTAGAGTGAAGCTGGCACAGAGCAGATCCATAGCCAACCAGCAATATATATGTTGTATGAGGGAGAAGTAAACCTCTTTTGTTGAGATGTTGGGATTGTTTGTTATTGCTCATAAGCCATTCTATCTTGACTAATAGAATCATCTTCCTTATTGGATTCTTTACAACTTTCCTTTAAAAAATTGATATAAAAGCAGAGAATACAGCCAAGTCACCATCTATCACTTCATCAATATTAAATGAATAGAAGAAATTATCAATGAGTTGATGCAAAGATAACTTTCAACAATGTCAACTATAGAATCTTTAACCACTATAATATAGCTCATAACTGCTATTTACTTTTAAGTAATGAAGCAAATGAAAATAAAGACCCCTCTGCAGTGCTGCTGATTAATGGACTGATTACAATGATTCTTAAATGTGAACATGATATTTGTAATCTAAATATCTTCTATTCAGACCTTAATAATTGTCTTTGTGAGTTGCAATTTAATCTCTCAAAAGCATCAAAAGGAAAAGCAAAATTAAGTTTTGAGCAACTGCTGTTCAAGTAAAAATAACTCTCTGAGGCATCAGTAGGTAGCTAGTGCCATAAACCCCAGAATATCATTTTTCAGATGCACATTCTTTCTCAGGTAAGAGTAGACTCAGCAGGTGACTTTCGAAGTGACTTCCTTGGTGATAGGGCAGTGCCAATCCTGATTAATTATTTAATTCCTAAATAATAATTAATAATTACTATCTCAGTACATTTTTCACCCCAGGAAAGGTGAAAGGGGTACTTGAGAAAATCTTTTAGGAGAATGCAAGAGATGCCATTCTTGAGGGATTTTAGGACTTTCAATTCTTAGGGAAAATATTTTTTTAAAAAATTTATTTATTTTGAATATTCATGAGATACAAAGCTGATTGTCTCCCCTCCTGCCCATGATGTGGGGGCCAGATTCATAGTGGGAACATACCCATTACCAGAAATTGCTTTTGTACCCTTTGTCCTTAGGGAAAATATTTTTCTTTTAAATGGGTAATGTGTATGGAATTACTGAGACAATTTATTTTGTAGAGGGATTTCAGAGTTTGGGTCACTAATAAAAACAAATATTGACCTTGGAAGTTGAATAGCACAATTAATTCTGTGTGATCTGGCTCACAAACAAGTAAAGAGGAAGCAGGTCAACTTTCCTCATTTTTGGACATAAGCAATTCTCTTTCAATTTCTTGAGAAATGCTGATCTGTTCCACTGGGAGAAAAATATTTGAAAAATGTCTTTAAAGTAACTGATATTAATCTTGTTTGAGAAAAGCACAATCTTATCGTCAGAAGCTTTAGAAAAAAGAAATTTTAACTACATTTTCTCCATCTGTAACCCAGCTTGGTTTATTTCCCCCCACTATAATTTTCCTGAAAAAGGCAAGAAACTTAGAATGTTTTAATTTTCCTCTGAATACCATCCCATCTTCTACGTTATTGTTATTCTCATATTTTAGCTCTACTATGCTATGAGACAACTCTTCAAAATTAGTTAATATGGTTGTTATTATTGTATAGAGTCTATATTTATTTAGATTTGCAAATAAAAATTAGTTTTTTTCCCACAATTGCTTCTTATACTCCCCTCCATCTTTGCATTTCTTCTTTTGGCTGAAGTTTAGTTTTTAGTGGTTATTTCATAGAAGGAGGGGAGGTGGTCTATGAATAGCAAACTCCCTTATTCTTTGTTATGTCTAAAAATGTCAATGTTACTGTCATTTTTTTGAATATTAGTTTCACAGGGTAAAGAATTCTAGGTTGACATTTATTTTACCGAGAACATTTAGAATATTTTTTCTTTGTCTTATGGAATCTGTTTCTGCTGCTGCTAAGTCTGCTGTCAGTCTGATTGCTATTTATTTGTAGGGAAGCAGTCACTTCTCCCAGGTAGCTTTAAAATTGTTTCTATTTTTGTTTCTCTACAGTTTCACTATGATGCATACTTTTTAAAAGATGTTCTGCTGAGAACTCGCTATGCCATTTAAAATGTAATGACTCATGCCTTTATTCTGGGAACATTTCACCATTATCTCTTTGAATATTGCCCATTTCCAATGACCTTTCCCTCTTTCTGAAACCCTTATTATATGTGTGCTAAAGCTTCTCATTCTGTCCTTTGTGTTTTTTAACTAAGTTTTCCCCTCATATACCAAGTGATTGCCTTAGCTTTCTCCCTTCCAGATCACTAATATCCTTTTCAGCTATATCTAGTGTACAGTTTAAGCCATCAATTGATTATTTTAACAGCTATGGCTTTTATCTTAGTCTGTGGAATTGCTATAACCAAAAGCAATAAACTGAGTGGCTTATAAACAACAGAAATTTATTTCTCACAGTTCTGGAGGCTGAGAAGTCCAAGATCAAGGTGCTGGCAGATTCAGTGACTGGTGAGGGTTCACTTCCTGGATCAAAGTCTGCTGTCTTTTTGCTGCGTCCTCACATGGCAGAAGGGGCAAGGGAGTTTTCCTGGTCTTCTTTTATGAGGGCACTAATCCCATTCCTAGTCACCTCACAAAGGCTTCATCTCTTGGAGGTCAGGATTTCAACAATTGGATTTGGGGGTTGGGGAGACAGCACAAACATTCAGTTCATAGCAGTTTTAATTTCTAGAAATTTTGTTTTTCTTTCTTAAGTCTGCCTGTTCTTTTTCCATAGCACCTGGGTCTTGTCTGGCTTTGTACTCTTCCTTTTGTTTAATCTTGTAGTATTATTAACATACTTACTTTGAAGATTTTACTTTAGATCACTCTATTATCTTAATTCTTCCCACATGTAACCCTCCTCACCCCCTTTATTGTGTTTGCTTTCTCATGACTTTAGGTTTTCCTGCATGTTCTACAATTTTGGATTATGAGCTCATCCAGTTGGATTTGTCTCCTGGGGGAGCTTTGTTTGTACTTTGAGTTGAGGAGAAACCTCTATGGGGTACTTTTGTTTAAGTCTTTGCTAGGGCTCCATGCTTTTCAGTGGTTCTGGGCTAGTTTTAATGTTGGCTAAAAAAAAAAAAAATCGTACCACTTAAGGATGTGAACTCAGGTCCCATACTCAATAATTTTGGGTCAGAAAAATGTGAAAGTAAGTCATAGAGTTGCTATTGAGAGTGTTTGGCACTAATGCGAACTTCAAAATTCCTATCTGAAAGGTGGGTAGAGCCTGTTAAAGAATCTGTCTCAAAGTTGCATTTGAAATTTGCATCACGAACACAATCCTTTTACCAGGTTTGCATGTTTATTTGGAATAGCTTAGAGATAGGCTGATGGAAATTCAATATGGTCTTTAAATTGCACTAAATAGTAGTAACAGTGTTTTTATGTAGAATATGCATTTATTTGGAATAGATTGGAAAGTACTGGAAGAGATAATGGTGGGGTAAAAATCATCAGTAGTTGGAGCTAGATATACTGTTTGGAATTATGTAAAGACATCTCTCAGCCACAGTGCCTCTCTGGAGAGGTGGGGGAAGGAAACTCTTGATAAACCTATTTTTTAAAAACCAATGCATCTGGATTTAATTTAAAAAGTGTTAAATAATGTTTAGGTTTATTGCGAATTACACAACAGTTGACCTAATCAAGTGTGAGGTGTTAGATTGTTTCAGATTTCAGAAAATAAGCAAATCAAATCAAAATATTTAAGTATCCCAATTTAGTTTGATATGACCCTGAGCTTTAGCTTCATATAAAACCAAGAAGAGGAAATTTAAATGAAAAACTAAAGAAGATCTTTATTAGCTTGGACTGAAAGAGCTTTGATTGCAGTCTTTCTTTCCCCAACCAGCTGGATGTCTGACAGCAAACCTTAGGGATTCCAGAACTGTAACAAATTAAGAGGTGAATGCTGCTGTTCCTGTGACAGTGTGTGGAGAGTGTAAGATAATACTAGGTCCAGGAGGACTTACTCCTGATGTATGGCCTGGAATTCAGAGAGTTAAAGATAAGAAAATAATGGGACTTCCATATTGATGGTTTAAAAATTAACATAAGAAGAAACCAAGTAAACTGGCTGGAGGTTAGGAGAGAGAAGGCACAACATTTGGTTCTATGCTACCTAACTTTTTGAAAGTAAGATAGAACAGGCATTTTTTTTTTCTTTTTTTCTTTTTGGTGTGCGTGTGTTTTCTTTTGTTAGTAGAGGGATATATTACTAGAACAGGGATGGGGTCAGCATCTCTGTTCTATGTATGTGCAAGGTCTTTGGAGGTAGACTGCATGGCTTCCAGGCCTACACTGCCAATTCCTAGAGGTGGATGATGGTGATGAGTTACTTAAACTCTCTATGCATCATTTTCCTCATCTGTAAAATAGGGAAATTTAGGTTGGTATAAGAAGCAGATCATCTTCACCAGGGTATTGTGCTGCTGTATAGGAATCTATAGTGTTCTTAAGAGAAATTCATACTAAAATAAGGGCTTTTAAATTATGAGGTTTTCAGGGATGCCTCCCTTACATATAATTGAAATATTTTCTATATGCTACGTAATTTTTTTTTTTCCTGGGGAAGGGGACAGTAGCCACAGCTTCCTTTGTATTTTCAAAATTATTCAAAATTGCCTAAAGGTAAATAACCATTGCCCTAAAATTTCTACAAGGGGACAGGACAGTCCTGTTCTGTGTACCATGTGAAGGAGTACAAAATACATTGGTGTTGAAGATGTAGTTCTCATTTCAACAAGGTGAGTATAGGAGCACATTGGAACATCAGAACTGGTGGAGAAGAGATGTGTTCCCATGGCAACCAGAGTCTTCACAAAAGGGTTCAGAAACACATACCCATAAGGACTTCCACTGGGACCACATGTGAATTAACCTTTAGGAATGTATCAATCTGTTTCTGTTGGTTATAGCAGAGTACCCAAAATGGGGTAATTTATAAAAAAATGAAATTTATTTCTTTTAATTTTGAAGGCTGGGAAGTCCAACGTCTAGGGAGCACATCTGGTGAGGGCCTTCTTCTGGCTGGTAACTCTCTACAGGCTCCTGTGGTGACCAGGGTGTCACATGGAGAGAATGGGCTGAGCAAGAGAGCTAGTCTTGCTCTCCTTTTAAAGCCATCAGAACCATGCCCATTACTCTATGAATGTATCAATCCATTCACAAGGATGCAGTCCTCAAAATATAATCAACTCTTAAAACCCCCACTTTTCAAATAACGTAATTGGATTTCCCATCAAAATCCAATTAAAATCTCAATTTTAACATTGTTAAAATGGAGGTCAACTCAAAATGGATTAAAGAATTAAATATACATCCTGAAACAATAAAACTCCTTAAAGAAAACATAGGGGAAACACTCCAGGAAGTAGGAGTGAGCACAGACTTCATGAATAGGACCCCCAAAGCACAGGCAGCTAAAGGAAAAATAAACAAATGGGATTATATCAAACTAAAAAGCTTCTGCACAGTGAAAGAAACAATCAACAGAGTAAAAAGACAACCAACAGGGTGGGAGAAAATATTTGCAAAATATACATATGACAAAGGATTAATTTCCAGAATATACAAGGAACTCAAACAACTTTACAGCTAAAAAACAAATCACCCAATTAAAAAATGGGCAAAGGAGCTGAATAGGCATTTCTCAAAGGAAGATATACAAATGGCCAACAGACATATGAAAAAATGCTCAACATCACTCAGCATCCAGAAAATGCAAATCAAGACCACTTTGGGATACCATCTCACTCCAGTCAGGATGGCTAATATCCAAAAGACTGATAATGATAAATGCTGGAGAGGTTGCAGAGAAAAAGGAACTCTCATACACTGTTGGTGGGACTGCAAAATGGTGCAGCCTTTATGGAAAATGGTATGGAAGTTCCTCAAACAATTACAGATAGATCTACCGTATGACCCAGCTATCCCACTGCTGGGAATATACACAGAGGAACAGAAATCATCATGTTGAAGGGATACCTGTTCTCCATGTTTATTGCAGCACTATTTACAATAGCCAAGAGTTGGAACCAGTCCAAATGTCCATCATCAGATGAATGGATAAGGAAACTGTGGTATATCTACACAATGGAATTACTACTCTGCTATAAAAAAGAATGAAATACTACCATTCACAGCAACATGGATGGACTTAGAGAAAATTATATTAAGTGATACAAGTCAGGCACAGAAAGAGAACTACCACATGTTCTCACTTATTTGTGAGACCTAAAAATAAATAAACACACAAACAAAGAGGGAAGGGAAGAAGACAGAACAATCACAACAATACCTTGAACATGTTAAGACAAGTGAACAGATATGATGTAAGCGGGGGGAGAGAAAGGGGGAAAGAGGAACGGGTAAAGGGTCACGAAAATCAACTACAATGTATATTGAGAACTTAAAATAAAAAAAAATGGAGATCAAATTTCCAATACATGAAATTTTGGAGGACACATTTAACCCATAATAAGGAATATCCTAATTTGTAGGGCAGCTTTGATTAGAGCTCTGGTCTCCCTAATTCTGTGGGTATTTAGAGGTTGAACCAAATAGAGAACATTGGCTTTTTTCTACTTTGATTTTGCTGTAATTCTGTGTTCCTGGTCAAGACATTTAACAACCTACTCTTGCATGTTCTCAAGTGGAGCATCTGATTCTCAGTGACTTCTCAGCTTTATTGTATCATGAAGACTTGTGGTTTAATTCACAAGTGAGATCGTTACTTAGGTTAATATTGGTCTCTTAGAATTTGCTATTTGGTTTTCATTTGTTCTCTGAGAACCTAAAATTAGTAAGGGACATCCTCTAGATAATGCCAACATTTTCTACTCAAACTTGAAATGTCAGCTGAGATTTAGAGATTGCTTACAAAAAGGTGGTAAAGACTTCTGGACTCTTTGAATGAGCCAGAGGAATTCTACAGCAATGCAAATATGTGTTCAAGGTGGCAGAGTCAGAGGTCCTGGTCAAGGTGGTTCCATCCTAGTCTCTTTAGCCAGGTACGTTGCTCTCGACTTCCTGGCATAGACCGTGCAACTGTTGGAATGGTCTCCTCTCATTCTTCTGTTCAACGTGTGCTTATCTCTACCTCCAGTTTTGCCTATACTGTATTATTTTACCTCTTGGGATTGTTCTTCATGTTTATCTCTGTATTCTACCCATTTTAAAGTCTCATTAGAAAGTATTCACTGAATACCCAGCCTCTAATGATCTCTCCCTTCTCATTATGTGCATAATCCTTCCTCTTGTCTTCCTCTTTGAATTTTAAGCAACTCAAGGATGGGATGGTGGCAGAGACCAGCTGCTTAAATCCATTCCCCTCTTGGGCTGATAGCTAGACCATATTCTCAGCTCGCTTTGACTTGAAGTTAGATGTGACCATGTAATTGTGTCCTAGACAAGGGAATATAGGCAGAAGTGATGAACACTTCTTCCAGGTCTGACTTGTTAAAATATCCTACACATGGTCTTCTGTGCTCTCTTCCCATATGCTGGCTGACTGCAGAGAACTGTGAGATTCTAGGAGAGGGTGGATCTGTAAGATGGAAGGGAACTTAGGTTTCTGAAGCATTATGTAAAAATAATCCACCAACTAGGAATAACCACATTATACTGTTAAATGGCATGCAACCAACTTACCAACTTACCACATATTTGCATTAAGCCACTAGGACCTTGGGGCTTCTCCATTGTAGCAGCTAGAATAACCCTGACAAAGATAGGAGTAATCATATTTTTTTGTTTCCTTCACAGTATGTAGAATAATGTAGAGAGAGGTTCAGTCAATGCTGGCTGCCTCCCTCAAAACAAGCAAGGAGAGGAAGGATGTTCTGCTCAGGTCTGGAGAGTGGGAAGTAGGAAAAAGAAAGGAAACATTAACAGGGGATGGCCCAATAGGAACGTACGTATGGTAGATAAAGCACATAGATTTGGTCTCCTACCCTGGTCAATACCATCAAATAAACAAACTGTATTGTTATGGATTATTATATTAAGTAAATATCAGAGAAGATATTGATATTGATTATTATATTAGATAAATGTGCAGAGTGGTGGCATTATTGATTTTTCTATTCAACAAATATGAGTGTGGACAAAACTCATCCCCCAGCCAACCTATCTTAAAATGACTTAAGGTTTTGAGCACAGTTCTGGGACAGGGACTTATTTTATGATGGATGTTTTAGAAAATATGAGAACTTTCCTAATCAAATTCCCATTAAAAATAAAAGCAATTAGGGACATGTACGCATCTGTCTATAAACCAGATTTAGAGAAAGCAGCATCATTGTCAGCAACAAAGACCCATGGGATCTATCAAATACCAAATGTTGAACAGAGCCCCTTAAAGATATGAGACTAATTAAAGAATTCAAACTGAGAGATGAAACTCAATTGCAAAGAGCAGGGAAATTTTAATTATGTGTAAAATGTAAGCAAGGTTATCTATAATTGGAGGCCCACAGTTTTGTACTTGTGAGGTTTAAAAAAGGTAGCTAGATATGGTGGGCCAAGCAATCCCTCAACTACACATACTGTGGGTAAAGGGGAAAAATCAAAAACTGTTATTCAGTTTGTGACTGTGGGACAGGATGACATGGTTGGTGTTTAAGCTTTCTTTTGAAATATTCAGGGAAGAATAAAATTCATGATTTTAGCCAACATATTCTTCAATGTTAGATTAAAAGGACCTACAGAAGGAGTGAGAACAAGATGGGAGGAGCCGAGGATGGTTTTTCATCCTCTTTAATGGCATAAACACCTTTTTTCCTTTTGTTAAGGTCCTGAATAATTTTTAAAGCAATTCGACAAAATTTCCAAACCACTATAATCAATAATAATTTAATTAGATGACGGTTAGTTACTTTATAACTTTATACTGCCTTAGGAGACGTAGAAGTAATGAACTATGTTGAACTTCCCTCTTAGACAGTAAACTGCCCATAATCGCAAGAATAGATAGAAAATCGAGAGAGTTAGAAAGCAAAACTTCCAGGCAAAGCCCTAGCTGGACACTGCAGCAGGCGTGCAATCGCTTAATCGAGAGCCACTTCTGTGATCCCCGTTACCGGGTTGAGTCCCCCTTACTGGGATTTCCCTCTTGATGGGATGAGTAGACGTCCTCTTCCTTTTTCCAGGTGTCCTGTTTCTTCTCCCCCTTTTGTTGGGGCCTCCCTTTTGTTGGGATGAGTGGTGGACATTCTGTTTCTTTTCCTTTCCAAGGCTTGGCAGGTCAGTCTCTGATCCATGGACCCAGAACTGATCACGTCGGGGTCACTATTTGTAACTGTTGTTTAACAAGTAAAGTAGCTTGATTTAATTTCTTCCCTTTAAGAGGCCACTGTTCCACCCAAACTGGAGGACAGGGGCCCATTGTAATTTGGATGGTGGGAGTGTGGCCCTGGCCATCATGATAAATTTTGAAGGAGATGCCCCGATATAAATATCCCAGTGAGCAGGGAGGTCTTGGCCCCATAGTGTCTGAGGTAGATCTGGAACATAAAGCATAATGGAGGCAGTTTGTCCCTCGGGGCCAGTACACAACAAAGGATTTTTACTTTGATAAGAGATTTTGAACCCGCCTAATCCAGTAAGTGTAACTGGTGAAGAAGTTACTTTCCATAATGGAGTCCAATCCTTTTTAGCAATTATGGTAACATCAGCCCCTGAATCTGTAATTAATTTTTGTTCAACAGATAATGTCAACAGTGGCTGAGTCTTATCTAATCTTTGTATCCAAAATGCATCAGGGGAAGCAAGAGGTTGAAGTTTAGATTTTATTTCAGGAATTTTGTCCCAAGCCTTTGTAGCTGCTCTAGTTGTTTGATCAAGCAACATGTCCATGCTAATTTGAACCTCGTTTCGTAAATTTTCAAGTGAAATAGCATGCAAGTCTTCCCGATATTCTTGTAGCCATATAGTATATTGAGCAGGAATTAAAACAGTTTTTCCAAGTAGTTTCCAATCCGAAGGGGTCATATTATACCCATTAGCAATTGATTCTAAGAATTCCATAGTATAAGTACTATGTAAGCCATTTTCTGTTATGCTCTTTTGAAATCTTTCAAACAAGGAGGATGGGAATAAATGAATTTTTTGCCTCCAAAGGTGGAGGTGGGGGGAGAGGAGGAGGCATTTGCCCCTAGTGGGAAGAATAAAGGAAAAGTTAGAGAAGAGGCCATGGGGAGGTAAAATCCCCATGTACATGTTGAGAAAAATCTGAAGAATGAGTTGAAAACACCATTGAGGCTTAAACTTGTAGTTACTAGGGCATGTATGACATTATATTGTGATTTTGGCTGTGAGTTCTCTGACCTGGGGAACAAGTCCATTTAGCCTCAGGTCATGCAGAAGACATTTGTAGTTTTTGCATATTTAGCTCTCACTCACTGCTTTCTGGTATCAGAATCTATATCCTGGAGTACCATCTCTCCTCCCCATCTCAACACTTGGTTCAGGTAGGATGACTGAATCCCTGACCTCCTGGGGTGGGAAATGACCCAGTCCTGGTCAGTTAGAACAGCAGTTCCTCTGGTCAAAATGATGGTTTTAGGAAGGAGAACATGACTAAAGCTGTCCAGTCAGTTTTAGGACATTTGTTGGAACTGTTGAAAAGGGATAATCTCTTTCTCTGCTGGACTTCAAGTTGTGATAATGTAAACCACATGAAGCCTTCTTTCCATAGACTGAAGACAATAAAGAAAAAGAGTTGGCAGGGGCAGTGCATAGAGAGAGAAAAAGAGGGACTTAGCTTTATTGCTTGAGCACTTGGCTTAGCCTCCTGTACTTGAAGCCAAGTCCTAGACTTTTCAGTTATGCAATTCAATAAATCTCTTGTTTAAGCTATTTTCAGATTTTTGAGTTGAGTTTCTGTTACTAGCAACCAAAAGCACTAATAGAGATGCCCTGCACCTAGCATAGTCCTGGAATACTATAGAACTCCATCAATATTTGTTGACTGATTAACCAACTTTTACCTGCCCAGGTTCTTGCTAGTTAAGGGATCCAGTATAAAAAACCTACATTGGCTGGCACCTAATTTATAATGGGTTCTACCACTTGACTGCATCTCTCCTCTCTTGTCTCATAGCACCATGTGCATACTGCTGTCGTAGCACTTGTCACACTATATTGTAATTGTTTGCCTGTCTTTTCCACCTGACTGAGCTCTTTGAGGATAACAATTGAACTTTTCACTTCTGTTTTCCTGGACCGAAGCTAGGCTCAGTGAATGGAAGATGAATTGCCTTCTTGTTCCAGCTGGAATGAATCAGCCTCAGGTCTCATTTCCAGCTAAAGCCTTTGCTCTTGCTGTTGTCTTGCTTAGATGACTTTCCCCCGATGTCAACTGATAGGCTCTGGTCATTCAAGTCTCGGCTTAGATCTTTCCTGACTACCCCATGTAATGTTGCTCCATCAGCCAGTGCCTTCACATTGTCATATTAGATTTTCTTCATAGTACTTACTGCTTTTGAATTTTTCTAGATGATTCGTGTGTTCACTGTCCATCTTCCAAGACAGCAAGGATCTCATCTGACTTGCTCATCATTGTACTCCCAGCACCCACACTGGTATGTGGCACAGAGGAGGCACTTAATAAATGTCTTAGTTCAAGCTGCTGTAATAAACTACCAAAGACTGGATGGCTAAAACAACAACTGTGTGTTTCTCACAGTTCTGGAGGCTGGAGGGTCCAAGATCAACGTGCTGCAGGGTTCGGTGTCTGGCAAGGGCCTGCTTTCTGCTTCATGGATGGCCGTCTTCTCATTGTACCCTCACTTGGTGTAAAGAGGGCACAAGAACTCTCTGGAATCCCTTCCATAAGGGCACAATTCCATTCATGAGGGCTCCACCCCCATGATGTAATCACTGCCAAAAGGCCCCACCTCCTAGCACCATCACATTGGGGGCTAGGATTCCAACACATGAATTTTGGGAGGGGACACATTCAGTCTATTGCAACAATTATTTGTAGAATGAATGAACCAGATACCTGTCCTTCTTAGCAGAGAAGATGCCTCTGAATATGAAATAAGAAATGAGGGGAAGCTTAAAAAGATATCTAAAAACTTTCTAAGAAAAGGGCCCTCAGTACATATTAACTAGTTATCCTGCTTCAAATACAAAAACATTGAGGAAAGGTTAAACTGACAATGTTACAAACAACAGCTAAGTTCTTCTGCCTGAAATTTTTGCTTATTTTTCTTGCCTATTTTATATAATTTTCTCTCCAATATTTGAGAAGAGTAACATGTAAGAGGAAAATAAGTTTTTTGGCCACTTGGATAAAGCCCTTTGCTACACCAGCAAATCCTCTGTTGAGGCTGTGGGCAACCTGACCCAAATGAGTAGCAGGTGGTGAATTAACAGTGTGATTTGCATTTTTGAGGGTGTATGTGCGCGGAGTATTGCTTATACAGGTCTAGAATTCTTTATTTTAAAATGTATTTATATTTAAAGAAATAGATATGGAGATATTGGCCTGCTTTTGTCATGGTTGTTATATAATCCGCCATGAAAAATCATAATAAAATTTCATTTTTCCTTTGATTTAATGCTGTTAAAGAAGTCAGCCCTAAGTCCGAGGAAAAATCTACTTTTAAGCATACCTGCATGCAAATGGGCTGTGGAGGTGGCTTATCCTTTTATATTAATAAATTAGAGAGTTCTCTTTTTCAGTGGAATAGATGTATAGATTAATAAACCCAGACTAGGCATATGGATATGTGGAATCAATGTAAGCCTGGTTAGAGATGACAAAGAGCTTCATGCTCGAGTGCTTTGCAGCCTAATTCAATAAAACAAAATGAAAGGCAAATGCTTGAGGAGCTGAAGAGAGGATTTTTATGAAATTATTAAAACCTCTGTACAAAGAAAGTCACATTCTCCTTTGAGCTTACTCCCAACATTGCAATGTAACATATGGGCCTCTTTTGAGGGGGAAAAAAATCAAGGTGCTTTGTGCTTTTTTTTTTTTTTTTTTTAAAGCAACAAAAAGGAACCATTTTGAGTGTGGAAACCTACTCTTCAGTCTTTAACTGAAAAGTAAAATGCTGAAATAAAACTAGATTTTTTTCCCCCCATCAATTTGCAAAACAAAGTATAAATTCAAACTGAAACGGCACCAGCATGAAAAGCTATTTACGGGTCTGCAGCCATCTCTGATTCTGTCAATTTATTTTCCAGTCTTTGTTGTGATTTTGTGTTTCTCATGGATCTCCAGAGAAACAGTTTCCAGCTTGAGGAGAGAATATCAATAGCCCGTATGTCCTCCAGGAGGCTTCTCTGAGACAATCACGACGTTTCCGCAGATCCAGTCTTCTATTTCTTTTAAGGACTGTGGTAAAACAACAAAAATTACTCATTTTTGAGAAACATGAAAATCAACCAAACCATAATGTCTGAATGAAAGTATAATTTTGCTTCCTTTTTTGTGCAGTAAACTCAAAGGCTAAAAGTAAGAAGCCCGGTGGCGCACTGGATAGTGCGCCGCTTGGGAAGCGCGGCGGCGCTCCCGCCCGAAGGTTCGGATCCCACATACAGACCGGTTCCCGCTCACTGGCTGAGCGAGGCGCGGGAGCAACACCGAGGGTTGCGGTCCCGTTGCCGGTCCCCGGTCCGGTACGGGGGCAACACTGAGGGTTGCGATCCGTTGCCGGACATGGAAAAAGACAAAAGAAAAAAAAAAAATCAATCTCTTCTGGGATTTCATAAATTCATAATTATATTACATGCATTTAAAAATGAAGCAAAAGCTAAATAAATGTGCTCAGAGCTTGCCAAGTAGAGGTGGCACACTGCAGTAAAATAAGCACTGGACTTTCTAACTGAGTCTGGATGGTCTGGTTTCAGATCTGAGCCCCATCAGGTGACAGGAGCGTCACCTCTGATAAAGTCCCCATTTCCCCTGAACTCTATTTTTCACATCAATAAAATGGGAATAACAAAATTTGCTCTCCTAACCTCACAGGGCTAATGAAATATAACATGATATGTATGCAAGTGTTCAGAAAATGTTAGAACCATGCATGAGTATAGTATGTTATCAAATTTTTGGGGGGGATAAGTTTTGCTTTAATTTTCTCACCATTCTCTAGAAACTCTGTCCAGAAAATTTTGCAATGTTTGTTTGCAAGAGAAGGAATACTGCTTTTATTTATTCATTTTGCATTCTAAAATATATGTACTTATATTTACATATATATGTGTATGTGTGTATATATATATATATGTAAGTGTTTATATTTTACTGCTTTACCCCCCTCTGTCCCTTCTCAACCTCCTTAACTCTTCCTGGCTAATTTCTGTTTTCCCTTGTATTCAGTTCAGTCTTACCTCCTTCAGGAAACTTCTCTCATCTCCAAGGCAGGATTGGTCCCTGCAACTACATTTTTAGAAATCGTTGAGTTCATCTCGCATTACATTTTCCACATATCTCTCCGGTTATTTTTCTGTCTCTTTTGTTAGATTGTAAGCATCTTGAGAGCAGACTCTGTGTTTTAATCATTTTTGAATTTTCAAGGCCTAGCACATGTGTTCCACATAGAAGCATTCAAAACATTTTGTTGTATGGGTAATGGCTGTTCTTATCAGATACATCTACAAGTACAAATGTTCCTGTTCTTTTTTTTTTTCCAGTTGGCTCAAGTGTTATTACTGTCATTTTACAGATAAGGAAACTGAGGGTCTGCGAGGCTTCATGATTTGCCCAAGGGTCACATACTAAGCAAGTCTTCTGATACCTAAGGAAGTACAAAATCATGTTATTTCAGAACTGGAAGAAACAGAAAACTCGTGTTAGCCTAATTTTTCACACAAACTAGTATCAATGGCACCCAATTTCTGTTGCTATTTACTAAGCTCTTATGTTCCAGTTACCACTGAATATTTTCAGTAAAATTCAGTAAAAGAGAGTCCTGCATTAAACAGCCTCTTCCACTGGGGAGCATCTCAAATAGTTGGACAATCCTCCTTTACATGAAGCCGAATTCTATCTTTGTTAACATTGCACACACTGGTTCCAGTTCTGAAACAAATCTGGAATCACCAAGAACAAATTTATTGCCTCTTCTAGGTGACGTCTGAATACCTGAGGGCAGCTTTGTTTCTCCTTGGTTTATTCTTTTCAGAACATTCCTCATGCTTCCCACCAGGCCTCACAGCACCCAGGGTCCGTTCATGGGATGAACTGCCTGGAGATCTTTTGATTTACCAAGTTCCTTCTAAAATGTTATCCAGGATCTCAACTGTGATATGGTTTCTACGAGTTATGAATCTTTTGGTCACAATAGAAAACCCAATTCAAACTTGCAACAATAAAAAGAAAAGTTTTTGGCTGGCATAACTGGAAGTCTAGGATCAGATCCAACTTCAGTTCTCAGGGTCAATTTCCCTCCTTCTCTTGCCCCTGTCTTCCTCCACAGGTCACCTTTTAAATAAGCTTCTGGCCCTCATGGTGGCCTGATAGCTCTGACAGCCACAGCCTCACATTTGTACACCATCAGATCAAGTAAAGAGAGGTAACTCTCTTCCAGAAGCCCCAACACAAAGTGGGAAAATGGTGACTTATCTGAAGAGAATTGCTGGGAGCAGAGGGAAGTAGATTCTGGAAAGTCAAACAAAAGTATTGGAAATGTGGTCTGATCAAAGCTGAGCCAGTTCCCTGGTGTAGGATACCAGTATGGTAATGCTCATATAGCAGATAGAAAATGGTATAGTGTACCAGTTGAAAACAAACCAAAAAGGCTTTAGACCCCAGCAGGAGATATTAGGCAACAATTGAAAATTATGTAAACTTATATTATATTTAGAATACCTAATACATATACATATAACTTAAAATACAATGTAAAATGAAAAAAAAATCGTAACTGCGTACCAAATTTAAGACCACTGTGATTATCACTAGGCAAACATTTCTGGCTTACGAGACCGTTTACCTGGATGCAATGAGTAGTTGGGGTTGGCTCTGTGAAGGCTCTTCTAAGACGACTGAGTAAACTTCATCATCACAGTTACGTTGCTGCTTAGCTCCAGTTTCCATGGTTTCATAGCTTCATTGCTTAACACAACCACTTCGTCATGATTTTGTGGTCAGGAATTTGGGAAGAGCTTGGCTAGGCCATTCTCACTTAGATGCTGTGGGGTGGCTGCAGTCTGATGCTGGCTGGGGCTGTGGTCATTTGAAGAGTTGTCTGGGCTGGGCATCCCAGCGGGCTTGCTCACGTGGCATCAGATGGGAGCTCAGTTGTGGCCTTCCCAGCACGGTGGTCTCACGGTGGTTGGGCTTGTTATAGAATGACGCAGGGCTCCAGGTGAGGGTGCTCCTGGAAATGGGGGTGCTGCATGGCCTTTTGTGCACAGCCTCAGCAGTCACATGGCATTGCTTCTGCCCTACTCACTGGTTGAAACAGTCCTAGGCCTGTTCAGATCCAAGATGCAGATTCCTCGATGGAGGCAGTGGCAAGGTCACATTGTAGAAGAGCACCTGGAAAGTGGGACAGAGTTGCAGCCACCTCTGGAAAATACAATCCATCTCAACTGAGTAGGTTGACAAGACAGATTTTTATCTCATAAAGCTGTTCATCATGCGCCTCTATTTCCCAAACTGATGTTTGCATCACTGAAATGTCTAGACACAGAAGACAATGTGAATCCTACTGACAATTAGCTAATTCCAAAGATACAGTGAAGACAGCTGTGAAGTCCATTCTCGGGCACATACAGGACACTCAGTGTTTTGGACTTTCTCAGGCTAGCTGGTCCCATTTCTTCACTCCTGTGCAGAGGAGGCAAAGGCATGATGAAATATTTTGTTGTTTCACCGTCTTCAAAATCAAGCTCTGTACTGCTCCTCAAGAGGCTCTCAGCAGGCTGTGAGGTGGCTCCAGCTGTCATAGTCTGTTTTGGTTGAACTACCCCCGCTGCAGCGGTACTTCCTGGCTTGTTAAGCATGTCCTTACTACTGGCTCTCTTGAGCTTGCTGAGTTGGGACTCAAAAGCCAGTGGGGTTGAAGATTTAGAATTCTTCATGCCAGAAGAGGCCATGGGGAGGGTCGGGTGCGGTCAGGGCTATGGCTCCCTAATTTGATGATGGGACTCCAGGGCTTGCCTGTGCTCTGTGTGTCTGTCCTTGTGGGTCTGTTTTCGATTTTGGAGGCTGGGAAGTCTATGGTTGAGGGAACACATCTGGTCAGGGTCATGTTCTCAGTGGGGACTCTCTGCTGAGTCCCGAGATGGCACAGGGTGTCATATGGTGATAGACCTGATCTGCAAATGTTCCTATTCTAATGTGAGGGGCCAGGGATTGGTTAGATTTACCTTTCACTATAATAATCTAAGTTTTTCTTCAGAAATTGTGGTAGGCAGAATGGTTCCCCCAAGATGTCCATGTCCTAGCACTGGAAGCTGTGACTATGTTGTGTAACATGGCAAAAGGGACTTTGCAGATGAATTTGAGGTTACATACCTTAAAATAGAGAGATCATCCTGGATTATGTGGGTGGGCCCAATCTCATGACACAAGCCCTTAAAAACAGAACTTTGGCTGGAAGCAGAAGAGAGGCAAGAGGAGGAGAATTCAGTGAGATTCAAAGTGTGAGAACGACTTGAAGAGCTATGGCTGGTTCCAAGATGTCGGGGGCTATGTGTGAAGAAGAAGGGACCTCTAGGAGCAGAGAGAGGGTCCCAGCTGGCAGCTGCAGGGGAGCAGGAGCCTCAGTCCTACATCCACCAGGAACTGAATTCAACCAGCAAGGTGAATGAGCCTGCAAGCAGATTCTTCCCCAGAGCCTCCAAGTAAGAGCCCAGGTTGGCTGACACTTCTTTAAAAAATTGAAACATAGTTGATTGTACATATCTGTGGGGGACAGAGTTGAATATCAATACCTGTGTGCAATATATGATGCTCAAATCAGGGTAATTAGTATATTCAATATTGTATAATCATTTTTCATGGCCCTTTACCAATTACTCTCTAACCTCCCTTCCTCTCCCCCTTTCCCACCTCTGGTAACCTTTGTTCTGATCTCTCCTTTTGAAAGTTGAACATATTATTTGTATCTTTCTTTCTTTTCTTTTCTTTTTAAAATTTTTGTTTACTTTTTTAGCTGCTGACACCTTGATTTCAGCCTCAGGAGACCCATCGCAGAAAACCAGTCTAGCCTACATGGGCTTCTGACCTACAGAATGGTGGGAAAATTAATTTGTGCTGTTATATGCCACTAAGTTTGCAATAATTGGTTATGGCAGCAATAGACTACAAATAGAGAAATGAATTTATTAGCTCCAAAAGACCAGATTTTGGAAACCGCTCATAAAGGTAGAATAGTCTGGGTCTGCACAGACTATAAAAATCTCCATAGAGGAAGCCACTGAAAAGTCACCCAGGTTGGCTTTCCTGCAATGGTGACAGCAGCGGTGATAGAATCATAGTGTTGGCTGGTGCTGCCACCCTAACCAAGTCAGTGAGGCCAGCCCACGGACCCCTGGGAGTTTACTTAAGTTCTTCCTTCCTTGAAGCTGCTTACAAGTTAGATTTGGCAGGGTAGGAGTAGGCAGAGCAGGGGAGCTTGGAGAACTAGCAAGGGCTAGTTTGGAAATTGATTTCCCTCAGAAGTCTGAAGATATTTCTCCCTGGACTAACTTGTAGAGTTCCTCTGGAGAAGTCCAGTGTCATTCTGATTCCTAATCGATTGTATGTGTTTTCTTTTTGTCTCTGAAGTTTTGGGATCTTCTCTTTATCCCTGATATTCTGAAATTTTATACTGACGTGCCTTGGAGTTGTTTCTGTTGTTCATTGTACTGGACACTCTATAGGCCCTTTCTTTTTTTCAGTTCTGGCAATTTTCATGTATTTCTTTGATAATTTCCTCCCCTTTTCTCTGTATTTTTTTCTTTTTTTTTGGTGAGGCTCCTATTGATAAGATATTAGAGTACTAGATTGATTATATAATTTTCTTTTCTCTTCTTTCTCTCCCTTTATTTTCCAATTTCTTCAACTTTAACTTCTTTTTTTTTTTAAAAAAAAGATGACCTGTAAGGGGATCCTAGCCCTTGACTTGGTGTTGTCAGCACCACGCTCAGCTAGTGAGCAAACCGGCCATCCCTATATAGGATCCGAACCCGGGGCCTTGGTGTTATCAGCACCGCACTCTCCCGAGTGAACCACGGGCCGGCCCCAACTTTAACTTCTGATTCTTCTAGTTAACTTTTAAATTTCCAGTACCATTTTGTGAAAAATTAAAGATTTTTCTTGTTACATGTGTGTTTGTTCATTTTAGAATAGCACCCTGCCCTTGTTTCTTGGGTGCAATAGCTTTTCTTATTTATCTGAGGATATTCTAGTTTCTCTTTGTTTTTTCTTCTGCAATTCATTGTTTCTGTTTTCTCTGAATTCCCTTTTTCCCTTTTGTTTTGGTTCTTATTTTCATATTAGAGATTTTCCTCAAATGTATTGTTTCCTTTCCTGCCTGTTTATTTAATTGTAAGTTTCTAAAAAGTTGAGTAAAAGCTCTGGGTGTTTGCTGGGCTTTGGCTGACTGATTTTGATGAGGCAGAGGGTTATAGGTCTTTTCCAGGTGGTTCTTTCACTTCTCTAAACATGAATACTTGAATTTCTGCTTCGGAGTTTTACATCTCAATGATGGCTTTCTGGAAACCATGACCACGATATGCTGGTCCCCTGTACAGTGGTTAAAAATTAGACTTAACGTCAGACTGACCGGTTTCAAAGTTGTGCTCTGTCACTTGTGACTTCCTGTGCGACTAATCTCTTCATCTGTGAAATAAGGGTACTATTAGTACTTACTTTATAGGATTGTTTTAGGATTACATGAGCTAATACAGACCAAGTGCTTATAGTGTGGAACATAATGAGAGTTCAATACATTACCTGTTTTGACTATTACCATTGTCATCATTATTAATTCATTACAATTCCCTTGCTGCGGCCCACCTGTCCCTCTACTGCCCCCTAGTGTGGAGCTTCTTTACTTCTGTGTTTCCAGTATGGAAACCTCCAACCCTCTGTCAAAGTGGAGGATGAGCAATCTCCTGGCTGAGCAGTGTTGGGAAGGGAACCTCGGGGACTGCTCTGCTCCTTATCCTGACATTTAACCCATCTTCTGGATCTTCTTCCCCGCTGCTCAGCTCTTCAGAGGTACCTGGTGTCAACAATTCCCAGGCCTTTCTGGAGTTCGGAGGCACAAGCATGATTTCTTGCCATTGGCTTTCTCTTCTGGAGGCCCCCAGTTTCCAGCTTTCTCTGTCTGCTGGGTCAGTGACTACCACTCATCCATCCCCCTGTGGTCGCTCATCTCTTGTCTTCTCTCCTGTTGTCATTTGCTTTGAGGGTTTACACCTTTCATATTCCTGTACTGATAGTCTGCTTGCATTTGTGAAGGGAATGAAATCAACTTACGTATCCAATTGGCCATGTTATCTACTAGGCCACCGGCCTTATTTTTTCATCTATGAAATGAGGGGTTACAGTATATAAACTTCAGGGCATTTTCCTCCACTAAAAATCTTTGCTCCCGTGTATGGTTTAGATTTAGGTAACTGCCAGATGATCACAGCTAGATTCCCTATCACTTATCTCACTCTCAGAATAGTAGTGATTATTTTTGCTTTTGTTGTTTTGAATCTCTTTGAGCAAGAGACCTGCAGTGTAGCAAATTATATCTTGTGTACAAATTAGAGTAAACTGAAAAACACAGGTGACTTTTGTTCCCTTCTGCATCACAAAGACCTTTTCAATATATCTGATTCATTGTAAAGGGGACCCCACGAGCAGATGTGAGCTACTGGGACTCTGCTGATGGTAATTTGGGTGCTGTAATATTTATCACGCTGTGCTATTTGGCAAGCATGTAGGAAGCCTTCAAACTTTGATCTTTCTAAAAAAAATCCAAAGAGATGATACCAAAATTTAAAATAGAAAGAAGTTTCTTTCCTAAGGCAAATCACAGAGAATGTCCTAATAAATCAATAAAAGTCTTGCTTGGGTTTAGTTAGTTTAGGTTGGATTTTTGTCACTTGCATCCAGAAGAGTCTTTGATTCATGAAGGGCACTGGAAATAGAGAAGGGGTGTGTTGTCTTTCTTTTGCAGCTTCAGTGCATGGTCTGACACTTTGTACTTGCAGCCTCAGTGCCTGTCACTGCTTGTTGTAGTCACTGCTGCTAATGACTAGCTCTTGTGTTCTCTTTTGGTATCCAGGAGAGAAACTTCCACAAGATAATGACTATTTCTAAGATGGTGGGTTATACCTTATTTGAAATTAAAAACAAAAACAAAAACAACCCAGCTTCTTAGAGTCTGGTATAATCCATTGCGTGTGGTTTGTCTCAGTGCCATGGTATAAGGAATGGAAATAGATCTCTCTGAAAAGTTTTCAGTTAAATCAGGAATTCTAAATATTCAAAGTAAGGGAGGCATTGAATCTTCATTTCTAAAACTCTCAATTACTTTGGACACAGAACATTGTTAAAGGTTTGTAGAAAAAGTGACTAATGTATCAATATTTGACAACTTTAGGTTAGTCAGTGACCCACTCTTTTTTTTTTTTTTTCTTTTTGTCTTTTTTCGTGACTGGTTACAGGATCGCAACCCTTGGTGTCGCGCCCGCACCGCGCTCAACCAGTGAGCGGAACGGTCTCTATATGGGATCTGAGCCCTCGGCGGGAGCGCCACTGCACTCCCAAGCGCCGCACTCTACCGAGTGCACCACCGGGCCGGCCCAAACTGATTCTTATCACATTTGGAAATTTTTTTTTAATGTGACTGTAGTTATGGCATGTACTGTTGGTTGACTACCCAGCAAACACTCCTTCCTTTATCTTTGCTAACAGAACTCTGATTTTGTTCAGGCAAGGAGTGGCCATGTTCTTTAGAGACTTTGGGCTCTTCATGGACTTTGGGGTCCCAACTTCAAGAGCTGAATCCTGATTGGTCTTAGGCAGCCATAGCTATGCCATTTCCCTTGCCACTGATTGGCTTAAGACTGATGATTTTGGCCAGTAAAATGTGAGGTAAAGTCTGGAGTGGCTTCTCAGGAACTTAACTTTTTCCTGATGAAGGACCCAGAAAAGGGCTTTGTTGTGTGTGTTTATGATATTTGGAGCAGCTACAGCCATTTTGCAGTCATGAGAGGATGGTGTTGAGGACCTCGCTGAGGATGGCAGAGGAGAAAAATGAAAAGAACTGGGGTATTGATCACAGTGCCAGGCTGCTGACTTGATTAACCCTAGAACAACCTCATCTTTGGATTTTGTGTTGTGTGGGATAATAAGTTTCCTTATCATTTAAGCCATTTTGAGTTGGTTCTTCAGTTAGTCATAGCTGAGATAATCCTAACTGATAGAGCAATAAAACAGATTTAGTACTTTAACTTTTAACTAAACCTTCTTTCTTCTACACTTTCTTCAAAGGTGAGAGAAGTATGATAAGAAAAATAAAACTAGCCGAAAGAATTACAAATATTAAAGGACAACAGAATTTCAGCATTGAAAAGATTAAAATAATTTTTAATGGACGCATTGTAATTGTGCATACTCATGGGGTACGATTTGGTGTTTCTTTATGGATATGTCACATAATGATCAAATCAGGGTATTTAGCATATCTGTCAGCTCATGCACTTATCATTTCTTTCTGCTCTGAAAGGGATGTTAATAAATTATCCAAAAAACAGCTATTTAAGAAAGAGCTCTGTGCTGTATACTAGATACAGCAGAGCACGAGACAGACACTGTGGCTTTTAGTTTAGTGAGTCTTAGAGGGTATTTAGTCTAATCTTATTATACAGATAGGGACAACTTCTATACCTCTCAGTGTTGGTGTAATTCTTTTTGTCACTTAATAAGGGAGGGCGAATTCTATTAGAGGAAAGACTCTAAATTTGTGGTTCTTTTTGCTTTTGAATGTACAGCTAGCTTTTTTACTCATCTGAGTATCTGAAGGTTTTGGCTATTCAAGATTGGGCCTGGAGATGAGTTTGGGCATAAAGGTAGAAGAGAACTGAATTTCTGTGCATAACAGGGTGAGAGGAATTTGGAATTACTTGGACAATCTGTGTGTGCGTGTGTGTGTGTGCGTGTGTGTGCGTGTGTGTGTGTGTGTGCATGTGTGTGTGTGTGCGTGTGTGTGTGTGTGTGTTTGTGAAACAGCAGGATGGTCAAAGACTGGGTGCTAGAGTCGGGAGACCAGTGAGAAATTTCCTGTGTGATGATGGCCAAAAGGACTTTCAAGATAAGGCATGGCGATATGTAGTTTTAAGTTATTTGCTTTGTCATAAAGGAATGTAACTTCTTTGCAGTGACCTAGAAAACTTTGGCAAAAGTTTTGCTACACATCACAGGCTTTGTTCCCTTGTTGCTTGAGTGGGGAGTCAAGGAGATAAAGGATTGACCTCAAGCAGAGAGCAGAGAACAAGAATTCAACAGAGGCAGAAAATGGGAGAGAATTTAGCACAGGCAGGAAAACAGATCCCACTCCCCCATCTTCCTCTCCTCAGGAATTTTGCAGACATCTTGAAGAAGGCTCTGGACTTTCCACTGGATATGGAATGGGATTTGACCACTGTTTTGTTGATAAAGTTCTTACTGGGCAGTGCTTAAAAGTAAGTATTCGATTAATATGTATGAAGCAGTTCCCTCTTGACAGGGTGAGACTATAATTTAAGTATTCACAGTGTTTTCCCTCCTCTGCTTGCTGAGGAGAAGCAGCCTGCACCTCTCTTGCCTCCCCCAGAGGAATTGTACTTTGCCAGTGGGCTCCAGGTCTCCTGGTGATGGGGAGACCTGGAGGAGTTGGGAAAGGCCACCCAGGTGTACACTAGAAGTATTGGAGAGCTACAGACAGGAGGAAAGTAGTACAAACACGAGGAAGGGAGACAGAAAAGAACTCTTGTGTGAGTTGAGTTTGAGAGATTTGGGGAGGGAGAGGAGAGCCTTTGGGGGCAGGTGCAAAGCACATGAGCACACACATGCACACAAACACACAGACATTTATACAGATAAAAAGGGGCAGGAAAAGCTGGTTTCAACCAGTTTTGCTCTGTGTTATGAGTGGGACCTCTGGACAATTTTCAATAGATTTCAATAAAGATATAAATTTCTTCTTGGTTATTTTTGGCTCTATTTCTTTGAATGAGATTCCAGGCAGAGGCTGACTCCTAGGTGAGAAAAGGCCAGCCTGGCTTCATTACGTGGCTTATAACCTTGTGTGGGAAACTGAATTTTGCACTTTGGTATTCTTTGGTATCCCCTAAGCACTTAACAGGGACAGCAAATGTTTGTTGCACTGAACTGAAATAGGTAGCAATCATCTAAGATTGTAAGTTATCCAGTCTGATAGCTTCTAACCATAGAGAATTAAGCCTAAAATGAGATATCTTCTTAGATTTGTTCTTTTTTTTAGTAGACTTAAACAATGTGTCAGAAAATGCATTGTGGGAAGGGACATTCCATTTTGGGACTATTCCAGAAATATGCATGGGGATCATTTAGAATGACCTTATTTTCCATTTGAGTTAATCTGTGGGAAGCAAGGCACTCCCTTTTACCAACCAGATCCTACCAAGGAGCGTAAAATATTCAAATTGGGATTTTTTTCCAAACCCCTGAGGCTCACAGAAAAGTCACACGCTAGGCCAGAGTCTAAGTTACACCTCCTTGTTGGAACTCATTAACCCGCTGCATGTTCACAGCACATCCCATTTCAGCTGAATTAACTGGATTTAAACTAAGTGGAATCTCAGATAAGTTTCATTTCAATGAGGCAACAGTTCATTTCGGTGGCAAGGAGAGAAGGTTCTTCTATCATCTGGTGATAGATAGGGTGGAGGTTTCTGGAAAGAAGCAGGGGTCCCAGAGTTCTGCAGATGTTAAATAGTTCAGCAGTGGGTTCAGGGCGGTGCTGCCGAGTTCTTAAAGATGCTGCCCCAGAGGCTGTCAGAGGTCCAGATGCTTCATTCAGTGAACAAGTAGTGGGTACCTTTGAGATGTCCAGTCCTACACCCTACCTATTCCATTTCATCTAGGAGGTCAACATGGTACTGTTTGTGGCCATGTTAAGGTGGAAGAAGAGTGTGTCTCTTTATTTTTGTTTCTGGAGGGTTTTGAGAATACCTGGGCCTGATGCTGCCTGTCCGGGAGCACACACTCTGAAATCACTTCTAAGTGCTGTTAGGAGGAGGGTGAATGCTCAGCAATGACCTGACAAGGAGGTGTGGTCCCTGTGGAGGCTTCCAGACCTTGCTGTCCTCACTGGTCTAGCCGAAGTGTTGAGGGTCCAGCAGATGAGCTGTGGCCTCTGGAACTGTGTCAGGTTATTCAGGGGAATAAAACCACAGCAAACTGCCTGGAACCCTCGATGTCTGAGAGAAGTTCATTCTGCTTGCACAAGTTGGTCACTCCCCTGCCATGTTCTTGTCTGTCTAAAAGAAAAGAAAGGAAGAGCTGCTGATTCCAAGATAATGGTATAATATGGGAGGTTGCTTGGGAATATGAAAGAGAGGAAAAGAGAAACTAAAATGCACAGGTATGTGTTTGGAGAAGTGCTTAGAACACCTCAGTGTGTTGATTGTCGGCTGAAAGGCTCATGACATGATTTGGCGTGAAGCTGAGACAAAGCTCAAGGGACGCTTCATTACACATGGTCTCCAGGCTCTGCACCCTTGGGAACATGAGTGCTTACAGTCATGGGTTCCTGGGAGGCAGCCAGGGCTTGAGGTTGGGGGCAAGGAGCGCCCAAATAAACGCCTATCGTTAAAGGGTCAGAAGAAATCCACAAAGAATCTGAAGTTGTTACAGAAGTTGCTTCAACCTAGAAGCCTTTTCTTAACTTAAAACTACTGTGCACATGCACGCGCATACTCCCCCAGGGACGTGACTCTTTAGTTGTTTTCTTTCTACTGAAGGAGGGGAGAGAATACCATAGAGGTGGGACGACTGAAATGGGATTATTTTAAAATGCATTTCTCCTCCCCATTCTACAGGGGACTGAAGAGGATTATGTGCAGCTTTTATGAAATGTCTTGTGTTCCTCTCTGGGAAGGGAACTGTAAATGTCAAGTTTTCAGTCTGTGTGATAACAGCTCACACAGGTAGGGGCAGCCTCGCAGGGAGGGAAGAGCGTGGCCAGCCCGTGCATGAGCGTCTCCTGCAGTTCCTGAGACCAAGGCCCTAGCAGTCCAGTGTAGCAACAGATGGGGAGGTGAAGACAATTAGAGATTGGGAGAGGTGGGGGGCCTGGTGACACCTCAGAGGTACAAACCACCCTGCAGAGGGTGCACAAAGCAGAAGCAGCAGGCTTTGCAGGTGCAGCTCCTCACTTCTCAAACCCAAACTCCAGGTGCCTCCTGTGCACTTGGTGTTAACACCTTCTCAAACCCTGATGTGCATGCAAGGCACCTGGAGATCTTGTTAAAATGAAGTTTCTGGTTCAGTAGGTCTAGGGATCAGGCTCCCCAGGAGATGCTGATGCTGTTGGCCCGGGTACTATGCTCTGATTAGCAAGGTGTTAAGAGAATCTCAGGTCACAGGTGTACTCTCAGGGAGCACAGCTTCAATAGGAAGGAGAATCAAATTATGTACAAAGATAGACAAACACATTCAGCTCTCACTGAACCTCACTAATCTTATGAGGAAATTGTCCAGATAACTCCTAATCTTTTGGATTCACATTTATAATGCCTTGTATGATTAAAAATTTTCCTTCTGCAGCTGAAAGCTGATGTTGGGCTGTTCAGGCCTATATTAAGAGGGCTTAACAATTCCTGATCACACACCAGAGGGAAGGTGGGGTGCTGGGGGACAGGGGGAGGCAAGCTCGGTATGTACCTTAGCCAAAGACCATTGTGAGGAAAATGGAGTTAGTATGGTCAGGCCCCCTCACCTCATATCTGGCTGGGTATGACTCAGCACATCTGTCGTAAATTAGTTGTGTAAGAGTAGTGTTACTGTGCATGGGATTTGCAGGCCCCTGCTCCCTGGATGCCCTGGGGGTGGGGGGCTCGAGGGGGCTGCTACTACTGCTGGAGGCTGTTGCTGTAAGCTGTTGCTGCCAGGGCCCCCCGAGTGCCCCAGGATGCCTCGGGATGCCACCACCACCACTGCTGCTGGATCTGCTGAAGGCTGCCCCAAGCTGCTGCTGAGGAAGCTGAGGACTGAGCTCGCTTTGGAATGAACCTGTTAACTCTGCCAACGGCTCCCAGGATCTTTTTCCAATTACTCAGCTTGGAACCTCTATGTGAGGGGTCTGTGACCCAGTCTGTTCAACAGGTTTGAAGGGTCTGTGATCCAGCTGCACAACCATCTATAAAGTGTACAGCCCACACAGGTGTAGTTGGGGGCTGGTTTCAGCATTGAATGCTTCTCCTCTGCTTGGGCTAGAGAGGGAAAGTTAACACAGGCTGGTAAGGTCCCCCTTTTCTCCTAGAGTCTCCCAAAAGGAGGAAAACTGAATAGGTAGGAAGAACTAGAAAATGACAGCAGGAGAATGAAGTCAAGAGATTATTTGAGTTTTTATTTATTTTTTTATTTTTGGGAGGGGAGAAAAATAAACTCTCTAGGACAAAGAATGGATCAAGGAGAAAACATTTTAAAAAAAGGGGGGGGGAGGGAGAAAAGAAAAGAAATGAGTGATGAAGAGAGGAGGGAAATCTCCACGGTAGATAAAACAGATTTGCCAAATATATTACATTCATTAAGATTTTTCTCTGCTTATACTGTGTGCTTTTTGGAGGCTTTTCTTAGCATTAACGGACGCTCTGGGAGAGGAGATATTGGCAGAGAGAAGCCTAGCAAATATATAAATAAGCTTTGGAGGTTTCAGAAGTTTCATTTCCCATCGTAGAACGTTTTCCAGGCTGGGCAAACTTTTCCTTACTTAAACAAATGCTTTGAAAGATTTCATATCGTCAGTGGAACATTCAGACTAATAATTGCCTCTGTTCTTCCTGCCTTGAAGTCTCAACAGCCAGCAGATTTATGATTCACTGTCGGCGATAAGCTCCTTCAAATAAATATCACTTTCCCTGGCTGCAAATTGAGTTTTTGCAAACACGCGTAGATCGACTTCACTAACAGAAAGTAGGTTTCCTTGCTGTGTATGTATATATGATCATGAAACACTGTTTGCTTATTTCCCCCTCTTTGGGAAAATTGCCTTGAAAACTTTATTTAAAAAAGGAGCCATTTTTAATGGTTGATTTTCCTCCCGGTGAGATTTTGTACAAGCTTTGTTGATAGAGCTAGTGGTGGTGAGATGGGGCAGAGGCAGCTTGGCCTACCTCTTCGCTTTGTGCACCTCAGAAATTTCATGCATTCTAAGGCTGAGCACTTGAAACCGGTATAATTTTTAGTTGAGGAAGAGATAATGCCAAAATTCTTAAAGCAAAAGAGAATACAAATGAGTGTAGACATAAGAATTAAATTGAGGGCTGCAGACCTTGTGGGTTGAGATTAAGACTTTTGGACAGCAACCAGCCTTCAATCAGTTGTTCAGCTGTCACCGCCAAACTCTGTGAACACTACTGGGTTTCTTAAATATGCCAGGCAGTAGGGCTACCAGTAGACATGGCACTGATACCCAAACACACTGAGCTGTGGCAGTAGAAAGGATGCCCAGTCTGGGGTGTGGGGCAGGATGTCAGGTCCCCAAAGAATCCTGCCTCATTCTGGGAGGTGGCAGTCACCTGCAGGTTTTTGTGTCACATGCACTCAGCTGGGTAGAAGGTAACGGGCTTCTTTCAATAGACCTATGGCACCCTTTCTTTGGCTTGATCCCATGACATTGCTCCAAATTCTGTCTGGATTCCATTCTTGTGCCTTCCCCGGCTTGACCTTTGTGTGGTGACTGCCTTATTGATAATGATTCTTTATGGAGAACTTAATAGGTGCCAGAAATCATGGTACTAACCATTTTTTTAAAGTATTGTTTTCCCAATATAGGTATTATCACATTATAGTTGAAAAAAGTAAGGTTGACAAAATGTAACTTTCCCAAGATCATACAAACTTGTCAGTGACAGAACATGGATTTAAACTCAAGTCAGTGTGACTCCAAAGCCTGTAATTTACACCATTAGTAGCAACGAGTTAACATTTATTGAGTACTTAACTATCTGCCAGACACATAGTTCCTATCATTAGTTCATTTAACCCTCAAATGAATCCTTTCAGGGTAGCAGTGTTATCATTTTACAAATGAGGAAATCGAGGCTCAGAGGTGTGAATAAGTTGTCTGAGGTCACACAGCTGGTAAGGGGTGAAGCCTAGGTCCCAGCTCAGGTAGATCGGCTCCAGAGCCCCTCACTTAACCACTGTGCCTCATCCTGTATGCTGACACCCCGTATTGATCTATGCCTTTCTTTAGGTTCTGGACAAAACTTTGGCTCTCCTGCTTGGACTTTTCAAAAATTTCCTGCTTCCTTTGGCATGCTAGGCCCATCATGTCCAGTCTGTCTAGTCTAAGTGTCCCTTTCTGTTTCTTCAGTTCTCCAAACATTTGCTAAGCACCTATGGGTCCCAGGTGCTGCACTGGGCAACTGGAAGGTGCAGGTCGATACCTGGAAGTATTTATGTAGAGAATGAATGAACCTTGCTCTGAGCCAGTCACAGTCAAGTGGGAAGATAGACAAGTCAGCAGCGTATTCCAGTACCAGGTAACAAGCCCCATGATGGAGCAGTTCACAAAGAAAAGGAGGGAGGAAGGGCATTTCACCTGGAGGGAACAGCAGATCTTGATTTGAGTTCAAGTTTTTTACTTTCTCATGTGTGGGGTTGGAAGAAGGTGGTGGCTTGTTCGTGTGCCTCAGGAATCAACCATGCAAAAAAGGCTGCAAAATAATAAAAGGTAACATTTATTAAGAGTCTTCGATAGGCTGGGCAAATTTCTGAGCCTTTACATGCAATGTCTGTTCCAACCCTCATACTCACACAATGACATGGATGTCCTTACTATTTCCATGTTCCACATAAGTATCACCAGGGGAACAAGGGAGGAGAAGTTTCCTTTTGCATCTAATTCGTTTTGCTTCCAAGACAGGGATGGAGACATTGCTCAAGTATTGGCCACAGACCACCTCCATCTGAACTACTAGGGGGCTGGTTTAAAATATATATGCCAGGCTTACAATCTGAATCACTCCCACATGCTCCCAAGGTGATTCTGGAGCACATCTGACACTGCACCACTCCCCAGCTGGTGAGCTCTGAGCATGTGGGACAAGTTTGTTCTAATTCATGAATTTCTTTGTGATCTCATTGGCCATTGACTAAAAGAACCAGACCAGAGAGTTCAAGAGGGGTTGATAGTTCTCTAGGAGGTGGTTTTTCTCTTGCCTTTAGCCTCATGCAGATGTTCCAAGAAGATTTTTTAAAATAACGTTTTATAAGATGCTAGGCCTTGCAACCATGATTTTCAGAAATGAGGCATCCCTTTTCAACAAATACTAAGGATATGTTGATCTTTTAATAAGAGAGCTGGCTCATGGGATGATCTGGTAGGTTTTTCTCTTCAGCTCCCATCTGGTGCTGGTGGGTGTATCGAGAGGGTTTTACTCTTCTTGGTTGATTGCTGTGTTCTAGCAGAAGGGTCCTTTTCTTTCACTCCCCTTGCCTATGGGAGGCAGACCACAGTGTAGAGACTACAGAAGAGAAGAAACTGTGGCTGTCCTCTGGTGGAGACCAGTAGTGTTCCCCTCGAACAGTTTCCTTTTATGTTAAATGGCATAGAGATTGAAGACTTGGTGATCATGTAGCAGAAAAGATGGGTTAAATGATTTTATGGTTCAATGGCATTATGAATATTCACATTCTTACTACAGTAATAAAAATTTGAGAAAAAGAGATGGGCTAAATGAATCAAATCTCTATTTTTTTCTTAGTTTATGGTAGCTGAGCCCTCGACAATGCCAAGCTCTTACAATGATGAATCTTCAGTGCAAGCGAAGAGTTGGGATATGATATAAAGGCACGAGGGATTTACAAGGGATTGTTAAATTCTCTGTATATCCCCCTTTTCCAAAGTGTCATGCAGAAACAGATGCACGATAGGGGATCTTTGACTATTTAAGTGCAATTTTCACTATATTCAGGTTTCTAGCAACCATTTACAGCAGAACGAGATCTTAATTCCTAACAGGTTTGCATGCATTGAAAGACTGACTTTGCACTTAATTTATACAGGTTGGAGAGATTTGTAGGAACAGAGAATATGATGCCAAATGTAAGAATAAGCTGCATTTGTAAATGCTCATCCATCTGTTAGTACTGACTATAAAACCACAATGAGACTAAACAGTCATATATGAGCAAAATAGCACCTTGTATTCACAGTCCTTCTGTCTAGCATGTGATCACACAAGCATAATCTACTTCACAGGATTGCTGTCAGGTTAAAATGCTGTACCTGCTGTGGGAGGGCTTTGAAAAATGTGGGTGGGCAGTGGCAGTTTGCTATCAGTCTAGAGAGAGAGTCTGGAGAAAATGTTTTATAGTGATAAGGTATTCATTCAACAACCACTCATTTAATGGGTATTTACTGTGCACCAATAGACTGTGCTAAAACTTGAAATAAGATGATGAACAAGGCAGGAATAGTTTCAATTGTATTGGAACATACAATCCACAAGAGAGAAAATTAATCAAGAATTTTAATAAAGTTTGATAACTTCTTTGAAGGAGGAAGTACTATTGCTCCATAACAAACCACTCCCAAATTCAATGGCTTGAAATAGCAATCATTTGTAATTTCTCAGATGTCAAGTTTGGCTGACGTAGGCTGAGCAGCTTTGCGGATCTTTTCTGGACTTGCTCATGTGTCCTCGGGTCCCCTGGGGAACTGCTGATCTGGTCTGTGCTTGGCTGATGAAGCTTGCCTGGGTGGCTGTACTCTAGAAGTCTCTCTTCTTCCTCCTGGATCAGCAGGCTAGCCCTGGTATGTTCTCATGGCTAAGGCAGAAGCAAGGAAAGCAAGTGGAAATAGATGAGACCTCTTATGGCCGAGACTCAGAACTGACATGTTGCTACTTCTCCCTCCATCTGTTGGCTAGAGAAAGTTACATGGCTGAACTCAAACTTAAAGGCTGGGGACATATTCTCTAAGGCATTAATGGGAGAAACTACAAAGTTATAGGACAAAGTGTATGGACACAGTGAAGGGTGAAGAATTGGGGTGAACAAGGCAATCTCCCTACATGGAGCACACCCACCGAGTGAGACCTAAAGGGTGGATGGGACTTATCCAGATGAGAGGGAGTGGGTGGGATCGTCAGGGGAAGCAATGTTCTAGGCAGGAGAAACAGCAAGTGGGTGGTTCTTGAGGCATGGCAGGTGTGAGGTGGAGTGACAGAAGGCCACCGTGGATGGATGGAAAGAAGGCAATGGTGGAAAGAGATGAGGTGGGTGGGGTCAGATGAGGAAGAGCCTTTTCTACCACTTAATAACCAACTTTGGAGTTTCTCTTAAGGACCTTCTGAGCCATTGAGGGGCTTTGATATATGGTTATTATTTGCTAGATATCATTGTCTCCATGGTCTAGATTAAGGGAGGATGTGCTTGCTCCAGTTTGCAACTGCATGAGTGATGAGGTGCACCTTCCTCAGTACTTCGATTAGAGCTTCACACTATTTGTCCAGTGTATTCCCTGTCCCCTGGGCCCTCTGATTAATGTCTCTGCACAATCCCATTTTGACCTTTAGTAATTAGTGCAAATATTTTAAGTTCGGCATATTAATTTCTCTTGCAGGAAATGCATTTTCTTTGAGAATCATCATAAATCATTAAAAAATTAATTGGCCAGTGAGAGAAGAGGCCATTTCAGAGCAAATACTGGCTGTCTATCTTGTTATGGGCTAAAGCTGTAGATACTGGGAATAATTTTGGACCTGCTTGGACCTTTGACCCATTCAAAGCAATGTGTTTCTTTTCTCATTCCTTAGGGTCTGTAATCTTTCCAAGTATGAGGGTACTTCAAAAAGTGCATGGAAAGATTTGTATTGTCTTTCAACTCTGTTTTTCCATGAACTTTTTGTAGTACCCTTGTATTTTAAGGTGGTATTATGGCAGAGCTGGAAGAACTGATTTTTTTGCTAACTCTGTACTGACTGGTTTGGGGACGTTGGGCAACTCACTTTTTTCTCCTTTTGGACTTCAATGTTTTTGTCAAAAAGTGGGGTGTCAATGCTCCCCCAGAATCTTTCTAGCTCTAAAATTTTCTGATTTTTAATTATGCTCTGAATATAATGGTAATTTCACAAATAGAAAATTGTAGACTTTAGTTCCAGAGACTGCCTGAAGTCTCACCCTTCACATAATACCCTTCACTATTCTACAAAGTCAAGAGTTGGGAAGTGTGATAAAAGATGAAGCAGAAGGAAGTCTGGAAAAGGGCATTTGCATGCACATAGGCAATAAATGAACTTGTTATGAGTTAAGACATCTGCCACGGGGCATTAGTGACAATGGCAGTGGCTGCTTGATGTGTGCTGGAGCAAGGACAGTATTATATAAAGTGCTGTGAGCTGGAATTACACTAAGGATCCTGTGGTTCTTATTTATTTAGTTGTTTTACTTTTTGGGTTATATCAGAATGTTTTCGAGGTCCCATGATTCTTTGTAGAGCAAGGGAAGCTCCCCACCTCCAGCCTGAGGCTGTCCAAAAGCCACAAGCGAGTGTAGGGGACTATTATCAGTGAAATTCAATTTCAGAATTTAAATTTACATTGAGGCTGAACTTACTGGGTCTCCTGGAGAGCAGCTGGATCAGGGAGTCTCTTAGCCCAGTGTTTGATGTGTTTGTAATTGCTGTTTACTTATCATCTTTCAGGCACAAGAATTTTCCCAGAACCAAGCATGAAAGGCAAGTAGAGCTCTACTTCTCTGTTGTCTTTCCAACACTCCCCAGTACACTGATCAGGGCATCTACAACTCAAATAGTAAGAATTTCCCAGAGCAACACATGTACTCAACCCCGAAGATAAATCTCAAGCATTCTAAAGGTATCCCAGTACTTTAAAAGCCAAGTTCATTATGTCCCAGGGAGGCTGTGGCTGGTGGTGATTATAGAAATACATCTGCACTTCAGTTTTAGCCCAGTGGCCCATTACAGCTCACTTCAGGGTCTAAGCTCCTAAGAATAACGAGAGTCGTTTTATTGGAATGAGAGATTACAAATCAACGACTTTGTCAGTTCAATGTTTTCCTCCAGCATTCTTTTCTCTGAGAGTTGTGCAGTCAGCACTTCAGTTTTAGCCCAGTGGCCCATTACAGCTCACTTCAGGGTCTAAGCTCCTAAGAATAATGAGAGTCGTTTTATTGGAATGAGAGATTACAAATCAACGACTTTGTCAGTTCAATGTTTTCCTCCAGCATTCTTTTCTCTGAGAGTTGTGCAGTCAGTGACCCCAGAGACCATCCCTTTGAGAAGCCTCACCTGTTCTTTGTTTGGATTTGACTGAAGCTTCCAGTTGGCCCTGGCTGCTTCCCAGGGCCACCTGTTAGTCTCACATAGAGAGGTGATTGAGAAAATGTTCATTTCTAGTGTTTATGTAGCTTCAGAAGGTTTGACTCTTGTTTTCCAAGTAAGTTTTGCTCCTATACTTACCAAAAACAGAACGCTGCCTTGGAATACAAACCCCAGGCAAACAAGGGATTAAACAAAATCTGTTGCAGGCGATGCAGAACTCTTGCCAAGGAGGACTGCATTCAAGGGTTTCCTTTGCAAAGGATGTGCCACCTGAAGGATGGCACAAAGGATGTGCCACGTGAAGAGGCAGACTGAGCTACTCAGAATCTGGGAAATGTGGCCTCCAGGTTGGATGTTTTTGAAAAGAGAAAAATGGAATTTCTATTTCTACTTTTATCTCATTTTTGTACTTGTTGAATGTACACAATATATTAGGACCATCCTATATATATAAAATGTATTGATATAAATAGCATGTGCTTTAATTTTTTTTTTTACCCATAGGGTGCATGATCAGAAACATTTGGACACAACTCATTACTACTGTTATCTTTCTCAGTAAGAACTAGTTAACAAGATTCAGTCTTCATGCAACTCCTCATTTTAGCCACTGTTTAATTTTTTTAGTCCTAAATATTATTTTAGCAACCAAACAGACTGAAAAGCTTTGGGGGATAGAAGGGAGGGTGAGACTGGTGGGTGAGAGACGGAGGTGGAGAGAAGTGGAAGAGATGATGGGGGGCGCCGCATGGGACCCATGACCTCCACACACTCTTTCGGCCTTGAGAGTCAGTGACCCCAGGCTTTATCCCCCTTTGCCAGCCATCACTGGGAGCTGGTGCTGATGCCTGTGAAATGGCTCAAAGTTATTACACACTCTTGAAAAAGCTATGTCCAGGGTTAAGTTACAAACTACCATTAGCCCCTGAGAAATGGAGAGTTGTCTGTAAGAAGTGTGGCAAGGGTGACAATTATTAATGAATGATCACTATTACAAGGCAGATGCTAAAGTGATAAACACATCAATTAGACTGCTTTAAAAACAGTTCACAGGCACATTCACCAGCCTGCACCATTCTCCCTGCTCTGCTCTGCCCTCCGTCCCTCCACGCTGGTTTTGTCCATGCGTTAGGGTGGGTCAGATGCCCAGGGCTATCTCTTCCTGGCTTTACTGAAATATTAACCAAGGAAGCATTTTCCATCTCAATTTGTCTTAGCATATCAAAAAGGCATAATGAGTTGAAATTCTTATTTTTCGGTTCCTCTATTCTGCTCTTGATTTACATAGCAAACAAATTATACTGGGTGTTGAGAGGTGACATTAGCATTCTTGTGTGGTTACCAATAGGAGGCAAATGTTGGATCACTCATTTTAAAGACTTGACTGGTGCTGAAATGAACATGTATTAATATGGCAAGAATAGGGGATAAGTGTATTATACCATTGGGATGGTATGACAATTCATTTATCACCATTTATGAACTATGGGTGCATACACTGTCACAAATGAAGATGGATGCATTATCTCTTGAGGTCCCCTGACACATAGAAGTAATGTGTGTGGGCATATGTGATTTTAATATATATTAACTTGCAAATAACTCTGTGATGCATGCAAACGGTTGCATATGACGGGAGGGGTTGCTCATTAGTCAATTCACAGCTTCAATTTAAGAGACCCAGCTGGAATTATATGCTGACTGATCAAGGCTATGCTTATCAACCTGTTACCTTCATCTTTTTTTAAAAAAATATTATTTTGTCAAGGATTCCTATTCAGATAAGGAGAATAAAGAATAGAAATGCTGTGTTTAAAGAAAGACATAGCCTTGTGGCTCAGGAAACTTGAGTAGCGATCTCACCCCAGAAATGGACCAATGCCTTGTATTGTAATTGGGTTCAAAGAGCAAGATGATCTTGGCTGAGGGGAATCACCAGAGAGAGGCCATTTGCTTTATTCCAACTATGCTATCCCTAATCTATTTGAGGGCTTGGTCATTTGGACCAGTACTTCTTTATCATTTGGAATTCTCCCTCAGAACTAAACCTTGTGGAGACGGCATTCTGTAAGGAGGCTGTTTCCATGGTTCTACCCATTGTGTGTCTCAGAGTGATGACTGTTTTATTTAGATAAGGTCCACTTACTTTAGTTTCTCTGTTGATTCTGGGAAAGGTTCTTGAACTGGGGACTTTCTGGAGAAAACAAAAGGACTTAGTGAGGGGGACCAAGCTACATTCAGGAAAAGGAATGATTGTACAGCCTAATATATGTTATGGGTTATGATTATATAATTATTAGTTCATCAAAATAATGCTTTGTTATAATAAAAATACTGAGCATCCACTGGGTTCTAGGTCTTCTGGCAAGTATTTGATTCTTTGATCATGTGTAAACCACAACAATCCCATGAGGAAGCTAAAGTTATTATTCCCATTTCATAGATGAAGGTTCATGGAGATAAATTCACTTGGCCAAGGTGTCACAGCAGAGGCAGGGTTGTAACTCAGTGGGGCTCTGGCTACAGAACACAGCATGTTCTGATGGCAACCTCTGTCCTCCTCACTAGGGGGCCTGTAATAACCCTGAACTTGTGTGGCTAAGCAAATAATCCTAGTGCTGGTCTGATGTGGACTATGTTCTAGGAAGCCTGTGTTATTGTCCCTGAAGCATGTGCTGCTTAGGGATCTTCTTCTGTCAGTACGTTTGTTATGCCATCTTGGTCTTATCTTTGCTTATATGAGGGTACTTCAGAATGTTGGTGAAAAATGGGCTGGCCCAGTGGCGCACTGGAGAGTGCGCCGCTTGGGAGCGCAGCGGCGCTCCCGCCGAGGGTTCGGATCCCATGTGAAGACCGGTTCCCGCTCACTGGCTGAGCGCGGTGTGGGCACAGCGCCTAGGGTTGCGATCCCGTTGCCGGTCCCCGGTATGGGCGTGACACTGAGGGTTGCGATCCCGTTACCGGTCAGTAAAAAAAAAGACAAAAAGGAAAAAAAAAAAAAGAATGTTGGTGAAAAAACTGAATTCAAAGATAATATGAATCTTCCCACGAACTTATGTTTTCCTGACATGCAGCTTTGGGGGTGCCACTGGGCTTGTTAGCTGAGGAATGACTGGACGGTGTCTGTGGTATCTCTGAGGGACCCACATCCAGTTCTCTTGGGCATCTTCTCTCTGGGTATTGTCCATGTGGGAGGAGCCTCCAGCCTCTTTGCCAGGCTGTGGCTCTTCCTGCCTAGAATCTTAACTGAAAACAGACCCTCCGTTGTAAACACCCTTCTCTCCCAGAATTACCAAACTGTAGCTCAAGGTCATTATCATTTAATCCCTCATACTCAGTATCATGTGGATTTTGCTTATGTCATAATTGTGTTTTATGTTTCTATATTTACTAGGTAGATATTAATCTTTTTTTTGTTGTTGTTTATAAAACACAAGTTGTAGTTAAGGAGACTATTTTTCAAACAAAATACCATGATGTTACCTGGGCTGGTTTAAAAGTGGAACAGAATATCTGAAATTAAGACTACTTAGGAAATCCGGATTGTATGGTCATACAGGTATAAGAAAAGGGGCCTTGGACTTGGGAGTTGAGCTGGTTTCCAATGCTAGTTATATCACTAGCTCACTCTGTGATCTTGGGTGAGTCACTTAATGTCCCTGGCCTACATTTTCATGAGGATAATACATGCTTGAACTATTCACCCGGTTTGGAATGGTGCAAATGACAGTGTGTCCTCAGTCACAAATTTACCAACCATTTATTGAGCACCTTTTATGTGTCAAACACTGGGCTGGACTTTGGGGATATGAAGATGAGTAAGACACGTTTCCATTCCCTGACCCCACAGATGTCTCCAGTTCCTCCTCATAAGAAGTTCTCAGTCTTGGGCACATAAAGTTCTATATCATTGAAAAGTACTTTGTAAACTTTAATGGTCTTGATCAACATGGTCTGTGAAGAAAGGGTTTTGTGGTCAAATCACAGCTTGGGAAATGTTGTGTACACTATCTTTGGAAATTCACAGTGAACATTGGATGTTAAGAGCTACATAAGTCATACAGCAAAGAAGCATGTTAAACTCAGTTTAACCTAGTCTGCTCCAGGCTTATAGGAAACATTTTTTATTGTGTATCACCTGTTAGCACCTAGAGTGACACCTTGTTTGAGAAACTCTCCTTTAGTGAGTATTAAGTGACTATTTGGTTGTCCCCATAATATCTTGTACACACTTACATTATTGTACTCATCCGCTGGATTGTATTGTTGCTTACATGTCTATATGTCCCTGACTAATCTGTGAGCTCTTCAAATAGTGTCTGTGCCTGTTCATATTTGCACTCAACAAATACTTGTTGAATGAATGTATGAAATTATTATTCAGGCTATACAGATGTGAGTGATTTACCTGAAATTATAAGATTCATGAAGGCAGTGATTAAACTCCCCTAATGTGCTTTGTGTAATGTGCAAATTAACTCATTTTTATGACCTTAATAATTTTTTTATTATAAGGATAGAGATTTAAAAACTGTCTTAATTTGAAAATAGGGTAACCTTCAATGAGAAAACAATTATTTTCAATATTTAAAAACTGTTCATAAGCTCCAATATTTTGAACAAATTTACCATAGGAGAAAAAAACATTATGCCTTTAAGAGCCCCAAATGGATGCAGCTGAGAAATAATGTAGATTTGTCCTGGAAATAGCCTAAGTTTATGGAAAAATTGTAACCAGTAGCTTAATCATTTATTGGAATGGAAGTCAAGTTAGATGAATGAGTCTTTCTGTGGCAGGATATTTCTGATAGGGGACCATTGGCAGGGGAGAAAAGGACATGGGGGCTTCACGTTGGTTGAGTTTTAGTTTTAGGCAGGGAGAAAAGCTAGAGGGGTTGGTACTGCTGGAACAGTTGTGAGGCAAAATGAAACAGTAAATGCAGCAACTTTAGAGATAAAGGCTTTTCACACTTAGTGGCCAGCTACCAGTAAGTCTCCTCCCTAGGACTCTTGGTGAGGACAGCAGGTAGAAATACAGGGCTGTGGCTTCCTCTTAAGTTCCACCAGTGAGGAAATAGTGTACAATAAACCCAGATGGAGCAAAAGAACAATTGAGCACAGTTGGAGTAATGGAAGTTAGTGCTTAGAAAGTTCTTTCTTTTCAGTCTTAAAAACATAGCTCTTATCCTTACATGTTCATTTTAAAAAAACCTTAGATAGATAAAAAGGAAGGTAATAAAAAAAAACTTTAGATAATAAAAAGGAAGGTAAAATAATTATAGTCACATTAATTAAAAAGAATATCAGTTCTGGGCTGGACCCGTGGCTCAATCGGGAGAGTGAGGTGCTGGTGGTGCCGAGGCTGCGGGTTTGGATCCTATATAGGGATGGCCAGTGCGCTCACTGGCTGAGTGTGGTGTGGATGACACGTTTGACAATTATAAACATTTTTTCAACCTTGTTTTACCCAACTTCTCTTTTTTCCCACTGGTATTTTAAGGCAAATCTCTGACACCATATTATTTCTCTTGTAAATAACTTTAGTATGCATCCCTAACTGATAAGAACCCTTAAGAACATAACCAGCAAATATTATCATACCTAACACCAATAACAATAATTTTATGTCACGTAAGTCTCAGTTATATTAAATTTTTCTCAAAGATGTTGTTTAACATATGATTTATTCAACTCGGAATCCAAAATAGTAGAGAAAATTACGTTAAGTGAAATAAGCTGGGCACGAAAAGAGAAATACTGCATGTCCTCACTCATAAGTGGGAGCTAAACAAACAAACAAACAAACAAGACACAACAACACAATAATATGTTTAACTTTCAAAAGGAGAGAACAGAACAGGCCACAAGAGGTGGAGAAAGGGGAAGGGAAGGGGGGGCTAGCGAGAAAGTGGCAAAGGGCCACAAAAGATGATTTCATTGTGTAATGCTGAATATACTAATTATCCTGATTTGAGCATAGCATAATGCACACAGGTATTGATATTCAACACTGTACACCACAGATATGTACAATCGATTATATTTCAATAAAAATAAAAAAAGAATCCAAAAAAGTTTTACCTATTATATTTAGCTGTTATGTTTCAGCTCTTTTATTCTAAAGCAGATCCCTTCTCTGGTTTCTTTTCATGTTATTGATTTGTTGGAGAAACTGGGTCATTTGTCTTTAGAATGTCCCAATTTTTAGATTGCGATGTTTAACTTCTTTCTTTGTTCTTTGTAGTCAGAGCTAGAGAGTTGATTAGATTTAGGTTCAATATTTTTGGGTAAGTCTATTCTGTAGGTGATGTGTGCACTTCCTGCTGCAATACATTGTGACGCACCTGATGTCTGATTGTCTCTTCTTTAGTGTTGCTGTGATTGATTAGTGAGTTTGGGAGTTTTCAGCATAACCCCTCCATCATTAAGTTCCCCACCGACATTTCACCCAACAGTTTGGTATTCCTTGATATACATTGTCTAGACCCATCATTTCATTATGAGTTGCAAAACTGTGATTTTTTAATCCTATTATTTCTTCTGCAATTATTATCTGAAATTTTTAAGAAGAACTTATTTTCATAAACTATCTGTTTTATAGAAATACAATTCATGCAAGAAAGGCAAGATATATGCCTCATTCTTTCCTGATATTTGTCAGTTTTCAGTGGTGAGTTGGTGGCCTTAGCAAGCTCTAGTAGTGGCAATTGAGGTGTTTTTTTGTTTGTTTGTTTGTTTTTAGTGTCATATGATCTCATGGACTTAAATACATTTGTGTTTCAATCCATTGTTGTGATTATTCCTTTTGATGTTCAAGTTGTCCTATCTTAGGACAGGGAGAGCTGTTCAGGTTGGTGCCTGTATCCTTTTGACATGACCCCATGGTGGCCTTAGCAAGCTCTAGTAGTGGCAATTGAGGTGTTTTTTTGTTTGTTTGTTTGTTTGTTTTTAGTGTCATATGATCTCATGGACTTTAATACATTTGTGTTTCAATCCATTGCTGTGATTATTCCTTTTGATGTTCAAGTTGTCCCATCTTAGGACAGGGAGAGCTGTTCAGGTTGGTGCCTGTATCCTTTTGACATGACCCCGTGAGTCTTTGATATCCTATAATTTTTAACATAACAGCCTCACTCCACCTTGCCATCATTCCCTAATGCAAGAATTGAAGTTACTTTACTGAATCTGGGCTCTTTAGAAGGCATGCTAAGCTTCACTTTCTTTAGAATTTAATTCTCAGACTTGAATTGTTACACTGAAAAATGAATTCAGGTGCCAAGCAGGCACTCAATCAATGTGTTGCTGAGTTAAATTCCACTTTGTAGCACCACATATTTCACATGCTAATATAAACAATAGATGGACCAAGGGTAATTTAGCTCATTTCCATGAACATCTCTAAACCCACATATAGTGTTGTATCTTTAGAGAGGAGCTTGAACACACACCTATCAAGCTTCAAAATATCTTTGTGTGGTTGTTTCTGTCATTTGGTGTATTAGCATTCTTCTCACAGTGCTTTGCTTATATAAATTTAACAAGATGAAAGGTGGAGGCTGAGAGAAGTCTTTGGACAGATTCGTTACCTTAGCAACCTTGCCCTAGACTCCCACAGCCCTGACCCAGCTACAAAGTCCTTCACTGGCTAACGAGACATTCTTAATGACAGTTGGCTGAAACTCAGGCCTGCTGATAAAATGACTTATTATCTGGACAGTAACCTTTGGAGGAATATTATTTTTATCAGATTTCCAAAAGATTCCAAACACTGAACCCAATTTTACTAATAACTGTATTCATAAGGCCATCATGCTTAAGTGCTTCTGGGAAAGCATTAGTAACAGGAAATTAAGTGTTACAGAATAATTGCTAACCTCCTTGCATAAAATAGAAGCTGGCCACCCAGTGATTTTTTGTTGGTAGCAGTCATTAGATACCACTGTCCTGTATAATTGAAAAATTGTTTGTATAAAGGAAATATTGTCACTGCCTCATTAGTCCCAACATTTACTTGTATTGGGAAAATCCAAATGCCCTTTTGAGCTTCGAATTATTTCTATAAACTTGTCTAGGTGGCTTCAGTGGTAAAACAAAAAAATTAATTTTTATCTGAGCAGAGACTTTAAGTTATCATAGAAATTTTCTTATAGCTGCCACTTTTAGAAAGCTCTGTAAATGAAATCACAATTATTTACCATCTTCCATTTACCTGGTGCTGTACTAGCCAGTAGGAGTGGTACTCAGTGAATAAAACCCAGTTCCTGCCTTTAACATGTATTATAGTATGGTGGGGAATGTTCAGTTCAGGATCATCCAACAAGCAGCTATTGAATTCTTTGGGTTTTTAAACCCATTGGTAACCCACATATATTCCCCTGGTACACACGCAGAGTTCATTAGAGCACTTGTACACAGCTGGCATCCATTGTGATTAATTGGCATCCATGCTGTGTAATTAACAGAAGTTTGAAAATGGATTCTTTTACACATTCAAAGATTGGATTAGTGGTTGGACTTTCTAAGATACTTCAATGCTTTTGCCTTGACTTCGGAAATCTTATTTTGTAAATGAATCAGAGATCCATCATTAAGGAAAAGCATCTAGGAATGCAGGGAGACTCTCATATTCCTAGTGCAAGATAAGAAAGCATTCTTATGTATCTAGAGAAGAAATTGTAGGTATAATAAGCTCCTGTTCAGTGTGTGCTAAGAAAGCTATCTGCTTAGAAGTTCTTAGGTGTTTCAGGTTTTAGCAGTAGTTCAAGTTAGATCTTGTTATGGACGGAATGTTTGTAACCCCCCTTCCCCCTAAGTTCACATGTTAAAATTCTAACCTCCAATGTGATATTAGGAAGTGAGACCTTTGGGATGTAATTGGATATAGATGGGATCATGACGGTGGAGCCCCCGTGATGAAATTAGTGCCCTTAGAAGAAGAGGAAGAGACACCAGAGCCTCCTCTCTCTACCATGTCAGAATAGAGCAAGAGTGTGGCTGTCCTGCTTATGAGCCAGGAAGAGTGCCTCGCCAGTAGCTGAATCTGCTGGCACCGTGATCCTGGACTTCCCAGCTTCTAGAACTGTGAGCGATAAATGTTGTTTAAGCCCCCTAGTCTATGGTATTTTTTTTATAGCAGCCCAAGCTAAGACAGATCCCTAAAGTTTACATATCTGGAGTTTATTAGTTTAGGTCAGTACCTCCTCTCCATCAAAAGTGATTCCACAGCATCATTTACTGTTAATTAAACACACATTTGGGAAGCCCTTGTATGTGCCACTGTTGGTTTCTGTGATAAGTCACAGGCCCTATTCTAGCAGAAAACATAATCAAACAAAACAGATGGGTACATAAACATAGAAAACATGGATGACAATATAAAATTCTAAGATTTTATTGTGGGTTGAAACAAGAAAAAGTCATGAAAATTGTCATTTTCTGCAGAACTCTCACAGGAGGCATTGTGTCTTATGGTGAGCAGTAACCATGGAAAAAGGACAAAAATTTTCTTTAATTTTTTGTGTCTGGAAGTACTGGTATATATTGCTTTTTTTTAAAGCTGTGAATCAGGCTGGCCAGTTGGTTAGAGTGCAGTGTTGATAACACCAAGGTCAATGGTTTGAATCACCTTATCAGCCAGCCACCAAAAAACTATGAATCACATAATTTCCTCACATTTCTCATTTCTTTTGGGTGCTGGGAGGCCCAGAAATGAAATTCAAAGCTCAATCTCTGGATGGCAGGTAGGAATCTCAGTCTAAGTATTTATCTGCCCCGAATACAAGACCCCTGAGTTGCTCCTGGAATTAGTTTGTCTTAGTTTGGGCTGCTATGACAGAATACCGTAGACTGGATGACTTAAACAGCAAACATCTATTTCTCACAGTTCTGGAGCTGGAAGTCTGAGGTGAGGGTGCCAACACGGTCAGGTTATTGGTGAGGCCCCCCCCTTCCTGATTTACGCATGGCTGCTTCCTTGCTGTTTCCTCACCTGGTGGAGGACGCTAATCTCATTATGGGGTCTTCACCTACATGACCTCATATAAGTCTAATTATCTCCCAAAGGCCCTACCATCTAATACTATCTCATTGGGGGTTAGAGCTCCAATATATGAATTTTCAGGGAACACAAATATGCCATCCACATTACTCATCTCTATCCAAGAAATTTCCTCGATCTCTTACTGGGTCAGTCGATCTCTTACTGCATTCATCTTCTCTTCTTTCTTTTTACCAATCTGCCCGTATCTGCCCAGGAGATTTAAAGAATTCTATTGTACTTTTAAAAACTCCGTCTCATCAGTCTCTCAATTGTTCTAAAATCAGCAGTGGCTTCCAGGAGTCCACCTTATTCTGCATATCTGGCTGAGAATCTCAAACTAATTTGGCCTTGAATCCTTGGTGCAGATGTGTTTACACAAAAATTCTTACACGTAGTGGGTATGTGTCTCAGTTCACTATTTAAGTGGGCAGGAAATAGAACTGTCTTTATTTTCCTGAATCTCAATTTAATTTTAGTTCCATGTCCTCACTGTGCCAAGGGGCCAGAGTGGTAGAAATTCAGTATCAGTCAGTATATTATCACCTCCTATATGCTGGGGGCTTTTTATAACCTCAAAATACTTAGAGAGTATTTGGTCTCTAATTTTATGTGTGCACAGAAGAGCCAACCGAGATGTCTGCTGTTGGAAGACATAAATCCATACCTTTGCTGCTGAGATGTCCCTTGTTTCTGTCCATCTGGTTTCCCTGTTATCTAAGACCTTGTCTGGGCAAAATAGTCATTTACTGCTCCTAGACATGTTAGATAGGGGAATCCCTGAGGCTGTTCATGACCAGCCTCCTAGTATTTGCTCTGCAGCCATTCACTCCCTTTAGAAAGATCAGAGTCCTCATTCATAAGTGGGAGCTAAAAAATAAATAAAAAAAGAAAAAAGCTATAACAATCACAATAATTCGCTGAACTTTCAAAAGGAGAGAATGGAATTGAGGCCACCAGAGGTGGGAAAGGGGGAGGGGATGGGGGCTTAGCTAGAAATTGGTAAAGGACCACAAAAATGATTACATTGTGTAATGTTGAATATACGAATTATCCTGATTTGAGCATCACATCTTGCACACAAGTATTGATAACTCAACGCGGTGCCCAACAGATGTGTACAATCAATTATGTTTCAATAACAACAGAAAAAGAAAGATCAAGGACAGAGGCTACTGGTAACATCTCCTAAGGTCTAATGACTCCTTTCAGCAAGCATTTCTTCCTTCAGAAAGTTGGTTTTTTCAACCCAACCAATCCCCCTTCCTCTCTTCAACTCAAGTTGGTTTACTTTCTATTTTCCAATAAAACTGCCAGCATACACCATTTCTTTGCTGATCAATTTTCAGTAATTTTTTCCTTATATCTTGCCAGGAAAAGTTATTTTCCTTTAAAAAGTTTGCTGACATGGCCAAATAGTCCATTATATGAATCCATGAATAACATGAGTCATGATTTGAACAGTTATGCCCATACTTAAACAGGTTCCTAATTCTAAAACTCTTTATCAGATTTGGAAATATTAATATTATTTTTGTGAAAACTGAAATAAAAATGGGTTTTCTTCCATTCTTCTGGAGTTTTATTATAATTTTGTTTACTGGAACTGCTGAATCTTATTTGTTTTATTAGATCATTTGTTACTGCTCTGAGATTCCAATAAACTCTTTAATAAACATAAAAATTTGAGAGCTCATCATTTCCCATTATCCGTTATGCCCATACTTAAACAGGTTCCTAATTCTAAAACTCTTTATCAGATTTGGAAATATTAGTATTATTTTTGTGAAAATTGAAATAAAAATGGGTTTTCTTCCATTCTTCTGGAGTTTTATTATAATTTTGTTTACTGGAACTGCTGAATCTTATTTGTTTTATTATATCATTTGTTACTGCTCTGAGATTCCAATAAACTCTTTAATAAACATAAAAATTTGAGAGCTCATCATTTCCCATTATCTTTTCAAGCACACTTGTTAACCCCATCTGCCATCAGGATTTTGTGCAAAGCAGATCACTGGACATTAGTTTAGAATTTCTTCTTTTTAAAATGTAGGTAGTAGACATTATTTGAAGAAATCAATTATAATGTAATTTAACACAGTACCATTAATCAAATGACCCTTTCCAAAGATGGCAGTTGGGAATATTTACTATGGAAATATCTATCTTAAGAATGATTTTTAAAGTCCTATTGTGATAAACATGATCCAGAATTATAAAGACTGTCTTTGTCAGGAATACCTCTTGAGGCAGCAAAAGACAATTTTCCAAATAAGAGTTAGAATTCTAGCCCTTTCTTAGGGCTAGATTATACCTTAATTTTGTGGGTATAGTATTTTCTGGTCAAAAGTTATGTTCATGGAATGCATCACTTGTCAAGTTAGGCATAATTTTGCCAGTCCCAAGTATTTATAAATTCAACTTGGGAATCTGCTGTTAGGCATCCCTGTTTATTACAAGAGCTTCCTTTGAGTTAGAAAAAGGATGTGGGACTTGGGAAAAAACACAAAGGAAAAATGAACATCTTCGATTCCTTTCTGTCCTCTGCTGCTTACATCCAAATGATCACTAAGCCCTACCAACTTCACCTCCTTAAACATAGTTTCCTTCTCTCTCCCTTGGCTTATCTGAGCCCACTATCAACTCTTGCCTGGCTAACAACAATGCAGCTTCCCAGCTGGCCACCCTAATTTAGGTTCGTCCCTCTCAAAGCCTATTCTAGATATTCTGAATGGAATATCTGAAAAGGACATTTTGTATCCTGTTCTAACATGATAGCTCCCCAATATCTTTGATGTCAAGTCTGAGATCCACCGCATGTACTACACTTTCCTTCAAGAAAGTGTCCCAGTGTCTCCACTGAACCTCCTTGGGCCATACCCCTGATCCAGACTTTATGCTCTAGGAACAGTTCACCGTCCACTCCAAGATGTTTGTCACTTCCAGTCCTTTGCGTTTACACATAAAATGGTGCTCACTTAATGAGTGTCAAATTCTTGGAAACCTAAAACAGAGGAAAGTTAGCATTCTATGGCCCTGTTGTGGACCAAGGCATTGGGCTTTGCCACTGGGTGGTACCCGGGTCTAAACCCCATCTCTACTTCCTAAAGCCATATGATTTTTTTTCACGTTGGGCAAATATTCTAGCTTTTAATTGGTGAAAATGACAGTAAAATGTAGCTTGTGTCTGGCACATAGTAAAAACTCAGGAAATATTAGTTTCTTTTTTAAAAATTCCATCAAATTCCATCATATTCTAGCATTTAAGAGAGCAGCCAACTCTGCTTCCAGGTGCCTCAAATTACAGTGACAGCTGATTAATTTCCTGGTGTTGCCCCACATGCCTGTATTAACAACGGAACACAGAAGCATAAATCTTGAAACTCATTCCAGAGAGGATGAAATATTAAATTTTTATTGTCTACGACTAACATTTTGGTGGAATTTTCCTACCAGATTTCTCCTAGGAATGACGCAATTCGAAAAGGGATGCTGAACATAAACTGTTTAAAGGATGGGAGTTAAAGGTCTAGAGTGTGGAGGATGCTGGCAGGAGGGTGACAAAAGTGGATGAGGAAGCACTAAAAGTGTGTGTGGCAGCACTCGTACATCTGACCTACTTTACAAATTTGCCCGGGGCCAGCTTTTTCAGAGAGATTCAGAAAGGACAACTAATGTTGCATCAGTAGCTCAAAAATGGAAAATCAGCGAAGTCTGGCATTGTGATGGAACTGATTGAGCTAGAGCTTGGCCACTGTCCCTAACCTGGAGTCAGTCCTCATCTGAAAGTAAAGAGGAAGAGAAGCAGATGGGAGAATCAAGAGCAGATGCAAGTTATTTAAAGTAATACAGTAATTCAGCAGGAACGGAGTGGAAATTCGGCAACTTATTGGGTATGACATTTGGATAAATTAAATGGAACAGAACAGAACATTCGGGAAATACCAGATAGGAAAAGGAAAATGAAGGTGAAAGTTGGTAGAGGGGGGGGAGGAAAAGGAGTAGACGAAAAAAAGAGTTTAGGGCAAAGGGAAAGTCATCCACATTCACTGTGCATGCCTAACATCCAGACTTTCATTTCTTAAATAAAAAATTCAATCCTATGTATTTGCAAATAACTGGACATTTAATGCCAGGTAGATAAAAAGCTGTCTGATTCATTGATTTTTTCCCCTCCTTTACCTCCTCGTGGCACATATACAAATACAGAGACGTGCACATGCACAGACACACTCATATACACACAACTGCCTCACTGTTTTTGTGAGATAAATTTTCAGATTTAGTTTGGTTCACTGCAAAGGCAACAAACACTTTAGAAATATACATGTTCCCATGTAAGAAAGATCTGTGTCTTATTTTAATTGCTCGTTTTTGGTCTGCAGCTGCTGTAGGAGTTGTGGGATAGTTAGGGTAGAGTCACAGAGGGACAACAGAGTCAGATGATGCCTGTGGGAGGACAGACAGGTGAAAGATAAATCAACCAGGATGAGCTCCAGGTAAGGAGGGTGAGTGAACAGCTAGATCTGAAACACGGAAATGCCTATTAAATAGAGATGGGAATGACTATTTGTCAAAATTTCTAATATTGCTTGTTGATCTTTCTGCCTCAGAATCATACTGTGGCCATTCTTATTGATTTATCCAATAGATATTTTGCTTTAGAGTTCTTTAAGGAGTTTGGGCTTCATCTAAATCAACATTAACAAACTTCAAGTAGAATTCTGAATTTCACTTACTAGTGAGCTGGTTTCAAGATAGAGGCAGAGTTGATTTGTCAAGTTTGGACTCCCACAGGGCAATACTCTCACTCCAGCCTTCAGAATAAATTTGACTCAGTCTGTTGGACACTGAACCAAAATTTTAATTAAAGGGACCTATTTTCTCAGCCTTTCTATGTTTGGCAAGACACATTTTTATATAGGTGCCTGTGTAAATGTCATTATATTTCATCTTCAAAGGCATTACACCTTGGAGATCAAAAAAATAACCAGGCCCTAGTGCAGTTTTTTTTTTTTTTATTCAAATCTTTTCCTCTTTTGCACCTGTCTTCCACTTCCACTGCGGTGTGGCTGCAGTGCTTTCTCTTTTCATTTACTTGCTGGTAGGTCAGGCCTAAAAATAAAGACTAAGATGACAATAAAAGCTCCCATGGAAATGAAACAAAAGAGAGAAAACATGAAAAGGACTTGAAAATAAAAGGATACAAAAGCACAGTGAGTAGAGGATAAGGGAGTTGAAAAGATTATGGAATTAAGGAAAATGTGATAATGTAATCTTTAAAAAGGACATGTTTTAAATGAAAAGTCATAGGGAAAAATTAAAAAGGGAAAAATTTAAAACGAGGGAAAGAGAATTTTTTTTCTGGAAGGATTTATCATCTGAGAGAAGAATTTTCAGGCAAACCAATTGCATTTTACAATTATGTAACAGTTTATTATTAAATACAGGACACCATAAAATAAACAGCAGAGAAGGCAAAATGCATTTCCTCTTTCTCTATATAAAGTGTGCATTTGGAACTGACCACGAACTCAGCTTTCATAGATGCCACAACACTGATGGAGGCTGCCCGTTTAGTGAAGAAGTGGATCTGCTGTCTATGCCACAGGACAAAGGCAGAGCAATGGAAACAGTGCACCATGAACTTTGTTTTTGAAACAGCCATGTGGGTAATGGAAAGGGAACAGAGTACAGCACCTGTTGTATGAACTTCGGCAGGTCTTCGATCTATAAATTAGAGATAATAACATTTTCTCTACACCTTGAATGAACCACACCGTGCATATGATAGAATGTGATTAACTGTAAAGAACCAGTCATATATATGTTACAATTCATGTAATTCCAGTGATGATTCCAATTTCAGGACACTGAACAGCAGAATTTATGGTTAGAAAAAACTGATGGTATTTGGCTCTGAAATGATAATATCAGAACTGCAGTACTTGGAATCATAACATTTATCAGTCGTTGGGTTTCTCCCCCCCCCCCCCATGAATTGGGGGAATGTGTATATGATTCAAAATTCAGTATATACAAAAGGACAATTAGTGAAATGTTTATCAGCTAATTCTCCCCTTTTGATTGATTGATCGAGTCATTTGGCATATTTATTTATTGTATCTACTATATTTAAGGCAACTCTTCTAGTGCTAGGAGTACGGCAGTCCTTATTCTCAAGGAGATCTCATTTCCCACAAGCAGTTGTTGCTACCAGTTTCTTGTGGATCATTCTAGAGATTATATATACCTACTCATACACAAACACACATATATCCTTAAAAAAATGTTATTCACTGAATGTTTGTGTCCCCCCAAATTCATATGTTAAAATCCTAACCCCCCATTGTAATGGTATTAGGAGGTAGGGCCTTTGGGAGGCAGTTAGGTCATGTGGGGGGAGCACTCATGAATGGGATTAGTGCCCTTATAGGAAGAGATGTGAGAGTTTGAGCTTTCTCGCTGTTCTCTGTCATGTGAAGACACAACCAGAAGACGGCCATCTGTGAATGAGGTAGCAGGTCCTCACCAGTCACCAGACTGACCTGTGCCTTGATCTTGGACTTCCTAGCCTCCAGAACTGTGAGAAATAAATGTCTGCCATTTAAGCCCCCCAGTCTATCAGTCTATGATAATTTGTTATAGCAGCCAGAACTAAGAAAAAAAATTTACACCTAGTATATTTAGCCAGTGCCATGTTAATGGATATTTAGGAGAATATTTTTTTATACACAGTGCTACACTCAGACCTCCCAGTTGCATAGCTCAGGGCAAGAGAACAAGTGGAGCCCCCATATAATGTGTTTTATTATTTAAAAATTATAAATCAACCTTACAAATATATCCTGTCTCTATTTTGACAAATAAATTTCTATATCACAAAATAAAAAAATGTGCATAAAGCTACGCTTTTTATATAACTGAAAGCTTGCATATATAAAGGACTGAATTTAATTATTATTGTACATGTTATGTATTCTAGCAATGCAGTACCAATATTTAGATTAATAATAAAATAAAGCATGTAATTCATAATTTATTATACATGTATTCTATAAAATTTATTTTCCTTACCTTCATTTTAGAAAAATTACTAATTATGTTGTTATAGTCAAGAGTGCTGCAATGAACTTTGGAATACAGGTATACCTTCGACTTGATGATTTCCATTCCTCTGGGCATATTCCCAGCAGTGGGATAACTGGGTCATATGGTAGATCCATCTGCAATTGTTTGAGGAACCTCCATACCATTTTTCATAGAGGCTGCACCATTTTGCAGTCCCACCAGCAATGTATGAGAGTTCCTTTTCCTCCACAACCTCGCCAGCATTTGTCATTCACAGTCTTTTGGATATTAGCCATCGTAACTGGGGTGAGATGGTATCTCAATGTGGTTTTGATTTGCATTTCCCGAATGCTGAGTGATGTTGAGCATTTTTTCATGTGTCTGTTGGCCATTTGTATATCTTCCTTTGAGAAATGCTCATTTAGCTCCTTTGACCATTTTTTAATTGGGTTACTTGTTTTTTTCTTATAAAGTTGTTTCGGTTCCTTGTATGTTCTGGATATTAATCCTGTGTCAGATGTATATTTTGCAACTATTTTCTCCCAGTCTGTTGGTTGTCTTTTAACTCTGTTAATTGTTTCTTGATGTGCAGAAGCTTTTTAGTTGGATATAATCCCATTTGTTTATTTTTCCTTTGGTTGCCTGTGCTTTTGGGGTCATATTCATGAAGTCTATGCCCAGTTCCACTTCCTGGAGTATTTCTCCTATGTTTTCTTTAAGAAGTTTTATTGTGGGCTGGCCCGGTGGCGCACTCGGTGGAGTGCGGCGCTTGGGAGCACAGTGGCACTCCTGCCGAGGGTTCGGATCTCATATAGAGACCAGTCCGCTCACTGGTTGAGCGCGGTGTGGGCATGACTCTGAGGGTTGCAATCCCGTTGCCAGTCGCGGTACGGGCGCGACACCGAGGGTTGCGATCCCGTTACCTGTCACGAAAAAAGACAAAAAGGAAAAAAAAAAAAAGAAGTTTTATTGTGGGCTGGCCCGGTGGCGCACTCGGTGGAGTGCGGCGCTTGGGAGCACGGTGGCACTCCTGCCGAGGGGTCGGATCTCATATAGAGACCAGTAAGCT
>NW_007728742.1:262974-285435 GCF_000696425.1 Galeopterus variegatus | reverse complement strand
TTCCCCAGTGTATAGGCTTGGTGCCTTTATCAAAGATCAGATGGCTGTAGGTGTGTGGGTTTATTTCTGGATTCTCTATTCTATTCTATTGGTCAGTGTGTCTGTTTTTATGCCAGTACCATGCTGTGTTGGTTATTATAGCTTTGTAGTATAGTTTAAAATTAAGTAGTGTTATGCCTCCAGTTTTATTTATTTACTTTTTGGCTCAGAATTGCTTTGGCTATGTGTGGTCTTTTGTTATTCCATAAAATGCCTGGATACTTTTCCATTTCTGAGAAGAATGTCATTGGAATTTTGATGGGGATTGCATTGAATTTGTATATCACTTTGGGTAATATGGACATTTTCACAATGTTGATTCTTCCAATCCAAGAGCATGGGATATCTTTCCATCTTCTTGCATCCTCTTTAATTTCTCTCAACAGTGGTTTGTAGTTCTCATTATAGAGATTTTTCATATCCTTAGTTAACTCTGTTCCTAAGTATTTTATTTTTTTGGTGGCTATTGTAAATGGGCAAGCTTTCTTGATTTCTCTTTCTGCATGTTCACTATTGGAGAATAGAAATGCTACTGATTTTTGTGTGTTGATTTTGTATCCTGCAACGTTGCTGAAATCACTTATCAACTCCAAGAGTTTTCTTGTAGAGCCTTTAGGCTGTTCGATATGTAGGATCACGTCATCTGCAAAGAGGACAGTTTGACTCTATCTTTTCCAATCTGTATGTCCTTTATTTCCTTCTCTGATTGCTCCGGCTAGTACTTCCAACACTATGTTGAATAGGAGTGGTGAGAATGGGCATTCTTGTCTAGTTCCTGGATGATCATTCAGGATGATATCGGCAGTGGGCTTATCATATATGGCTTTAATTACATTGAGATACTTTCCATCTATACCTAACTTGTAGAGAGTCTTTATCATGAACGAGTGTTGAATTTTGTCAAATGCTTTTTCAGCATCTATAGAGATGATCATATGGTCCTTGTGTTTGATTTTATTAATATGGTGTATCACATTTATTAAAATAACCATCTAAATATAAAAGCAAAGGGAAAAGTTCAATGAGTGAGTATCAAAAACATACAAAAATTTAAATTAGCTAAATTTCCTACATATTTTTTGAAATTTAATTAAATCTCATTTAATATTTTTATTTTAAAATATTAATAAAATAATTTTTGTATTACTAAAATAATTTATATAAAATCTCATTTAATACAAAAGTAAAGCTTTTCAGTTTTGATGTTCAGTGTCAGTCCAGTGGTCAAGTTGTAAGGAATCCCTATCATACTACAATTAGAAGTAATATAGGAGTGATATTAATTGTTCATATTTGTATTGGTCCATTTCTGTTGCTTATAACAAAATATGTGGAACTGAGTGATTTACAAGAAAACAAAATTTATTGCTTACAGTTTCAGAGGCTNAAAAGTAAAGCTTTTCAGTTTTGATGTTCAGTGTCAGTCCAGTGGTCAAGTTGTAAGGAATTCCTATCATACTACAATTAGAAGTAATATAGGAGTGATATTAATTGTTCATATTTGTATTGGTCCATTTTTGTTGCTTATAAAAGAATATGTGGAACTGAGTGATTTACAAGAAAACAAAATTTATTGCTTACAGTTTCAGAGGCTGGGAACTCCAAAGTTCAGGGAAAACATCTCGTGAGGGTCTTGATGGTAGCAACAGTGACTTAGGGGTCTCACATGGCAGAGCAGAGGGAGTGATACTTCCTCATGCACTCCCTTTTTTAAAGCCCTCAGAACCACACCCATGACCACCATTTTTACACTACATGGTCTTACAATCTATTCACCTCTTCAAGGCTTCACATTTCAATTACTGTAAAAGGATTTCCCACCCTCAGTGGTTACAGTGGGAATTAAGCTTCTAATATATGAACTTTGGGGACACAATTCTATCAATCCACAGCATTCCACCCCTGGCCCCAAAGTTTATGTCCTTCTCACAGATAAATATGTTCAATTTTGGATAATGTTCCCCAACCAACTCTTAGCAACTGCTGTGGATACCATCAGACTTTGAATATTAAAATAAAAAACCAAAATACAAAAATCAAGAAAGTGTATGATCACCATTCTTATAAAGAAAGAACTCAAAAATCTATTGCATTCCTGCTATCGGAGAGGAAGTTTTGACATGTTAATTTATTTTTCTTTGCTCTTACATAAATACTTCCAGAGNAAAAAAAATGTATATATATATAAATTCCAATATGCCTTTGGGTTTTTCCAGGGCATTCTAGTCTGTTCATTTTATTTATCTTTGTATTTATATTATGTATTTTTACCATATTATTTAGTTATTGTAATTTTATTTTACATTTTAATATTTGGCAGGGCTAATCTCACACCATATTTCTCTATTTTTCCCGGAGTTTTCTACTGCTCTTCTACTTCCTTTTTTTCCCTTTATCAATTTTAGATTAGTTGTTTTAGTTCCAAAAAAATCTCCTTGGTAGTTTTTTGGGGTTATGTAAACTTTTTAATTAATTTGGATCAGAATTGACATCTTTACAATGGTAAGACTTTCTTTTAAGAATGTGATATGATTTTCTATTAGCTTAAATCATTTTCTTGTGGCCCATTTTTTAAAAGAAAAAGCATTTCAGAAAGCAGGAGCATGCCCAGGGACCTAGGCACAAGCCACAGGCAGCCTCCCCTACCCGACAGAAGACAGGAGCACACACAGGGACCCAGGCAGGGGTGCAGACAGCCTCCCCTACCTGACAGAAGGCAGGATCATGCCCAAGGTCCCAGGCAGGAGCCACAGACAGCCCACCACCAAACAAAGGCAGGAGGGCACTGCAAACACTGGTTTCACACAGGTGGTCCGCCATAGCCACTGCTGCTGCAAGGGTGGCTCACCACAAAGATAATAGCCACAGCCACCATACAGGTGGCCCACTGCCCACTTGACTGCATTGACATGAGGAGAGTCACCAGTTGAGCCCGTAAAAGAGGAGGAAGTCTTCAAAGCTCACTCCAGAGTAATAGAAGAAACTGCTCTGCCAGATGACCAGACATCAATGTAGGGATACTAGAAATACGAAAAATTAAGAAAATATGACACCACCAAAGGAATACAGTAATTCTTAAGTACCAGACCCTGTAGAACGGGAAATACTTGAAATGACTGAAAAGGCATTCCAAGCAACATTCTTAAGGAAACTCAATGAGATATGAGAAGACTCAGACAACACAATGAAACAAACAAAAATATCCAGGATATGAAGGGGGAAATTTATAAAGGGGTTAACACCTTAAAAAATGATGTAGCAGAACTCCTGGGACTCAAGGATTCATTCAGCAAAATANCTGTGGATACCATCAGACTTTGAATATTAAAATAAAAAACCAAAATACAAAAAGCAAGAAAGTGTATGATCACCATTCTTATAAAGAAAGAACTCAAAAATCTATTGCATTCCTGCTATCGGAGAGGAAGTTTTGACATGTTAATTTATTTTTCTTTGCTCTTACATAAATACTTCCAGAGCTTATATCTTTCCTGCTCATTGAAGCAGTGGTCACTTCTGAACTTCAGTGGCACAATCCATGCATTTCCATACTATTTGGACAGAGTTGTCTTTCATTTTGAAGATATAGAGCAAAAAAATATGTAAAGAAGCTTTCCCCTGGGACCTGAATGGTATTAGGCATTTGAATAGATGTTTAGGGTTACAATTTACACTATGTTGTGCTGAGTTTCAGATCCTCTGTGGCAAAGGTCCCCTTAGGCTTTTTAATAAATCCATTGTGTGTGTGATAAACAGGGCTGTCTCAGTCAAAAGGGACCCTTTTTACCCATGTCAGAGGGATCAAACTGTAGTGAATATCTCTGAACACATGGCATTTTATTTATAGATCAATTCCTTAGGAATCCAATTGGATGAAAGGGTATAGATATTTTAATTTTTCATAGATATTACCAAGTTGCTTTCTGTATTGATTGTGGAAATTTACAGTCTCATCAGAAATGTAAGAGAATGGCTGTTTCCCCACATCCTTGTTAACAGAATGTGTTATCAAACATTACAGCTCTTTGCCTATTTGTTAGGTGAAAAATAATATCCGGTTGTAGTTCAAATTTACATTTCTCTTATAGTGGGCAAGTTGAACAGTTTTTCACGTATGTACATTGTTATATATATTTCTGTTTAGTAATCTGTCTGTTCATATCTTTTGCTCATTTTTCTATTGGGTTATTCATCTTTTGCTTATTTATTTTTCTTATTTATTTGCAGGTGGTTTTTATATTGGGAAAGTTTTCCTTTTGTTATGAGTTGAAAAAGTTTGTCCCAGGGTTTCTTTTTTTTTTTTTTTAACTTTAATTTTTACCCTATACAGAGATTTTAAATATTCTTAGGTAATCAAATTTATTTATAATTTATTTTTTATAACACTTAGGCCTTCCCCACTTGAAGACAATAAAAAATTAAAAATAAAATACCTCCCCATTGTTTCTTCTAATTCTTCTAAGGTTTTATTTTCCACCTTTAAATCTTTGATCTATTTGAGATGTATTTTTGTGGAAATTGTGAGGTAGGTATCCATTGTAATTTTTTTTTCTTTTGGATATTCTGTTGTCCTAATAATATTTATCAAATATTTAATTTTTCCCCACTGACTTAAAAAAAATGTATATATATATAAATTCCAATATGCCTTTGGGTTTTTCCAGGGCATTCTAGTCTGTTCATTTTATTTATCTTTGTATTTATATAATGTATTTTTACCATATTATTTAGTTATTGTAATTTTATTTTACATTTTAATATTTGGCAGGGCTAATCTCACACCATATTTCTCTATTTTTCCCGGAGTTTTCTACTGCTCTTCTACTTCCTTTTTTTCCCTTTATCAATTTTAGATTAGTTGTTTTAGTTCCAAAAAAATCTCCTTGGTAGTTTTTTGGGGTTATGTAAACTTTTTAATTAATTTGGATCAGAATTGACATCTTTACAATGGTAAGACTTTCTTTTAAGAATGTGATATGATTTTCTATTAGCTTAAATCATTTTCTTGTGGCCCATTTTTTAAAAGAAAAAGCATTTCAGAAAGCAGGAGCATGCCCAGGGACCTAGGCACAAGCCACAGGCAGCCTCCCCTACCCGACAGAAGACAGGAGCACACACAGGGACCCAGGCAGGGGTGCAGACAGCCTCCCCTACCTGACAGAAGGCAGGATCATGCCCAAGGTCCCAGGCCAGGCGACTGTGACTGCTTTGCCACCAGCTGTCACCCTTGCAGTCTTGCTGTCACCAGTGCTAAAGCTGTTGCTGCAGCCACTACCCCCGCAGGAAATGACATCAGAATCTCCTTTTGGCAAAGGAGACTGGAAAGTGTAGCTTGCAAGGTCTGAGACTTCTTCAACACAGAATGGAACACAAAAGGGAGGGAATCAAGCTGAGAGCCAAGAGCGGATGGTAAAGCTGAGCAGCAAAATCCATCACTAGGGCTTCTCAGCATACCTTCTCACCCTTAATCCAGATTTAACTTCCACACAACAACAATAACAAACATGTTGTGTTTTCCCTTAAGATACTGTCTCTCATACAAGTGAAATGCTTTGGCTCTTTTCGTAATAACTTCGTATAGCATACATTATACGAAGTTATACGATCCCGACGCCTCGACACAGACACAATGAGTCACAAAGGCCGGAAATGTGTCAGCGCCTCGCCTTCCGGTACCGTGCTGCACTTCCGGTTCCTCTCTAGGAACTCAGGAGGACTATGCATCTCGGTTCCCGAATGCGGGGACCTGGCCCCCTGCCCCTTAGGTGGTCAAACCGTACAGTAGCTAGCCTAGCCATTAGAAATCTCTACTTTTGTGAAAGTTTTATCCTGTCTCAGCTATGGAGCAGGACACTCCTTGGATCAGTGGGAATCAATAGGAAGGGATTCTGAGGAGGGCACATGGGACCCAATGAGACACAATGGGACACAGACAACAGCAAGGGCACATTCCCTCTGCTCTCAATTAGGTCAGGTCCTCTTCCCCACCCTCAATATTTCTCTGCTCCTACTCTGGGCCAGAGAAGAGCCATAACAGCAGCGGAAAGGCTGGGTTTTATTTTAGGTTTCCCAGATGATTTGAGCACACAATCTTCTCTCCTGCCTCAAAGGCCCTAATGGTCTTCACCAAGCATTTGCTCTGTAATTTCTTATGATATCTCTTTCTCTTACTTTTTCTTGCACTTCTCCTCAACTAGACTGTTGTTAAGGGTAAGCTTCTTTGTACTTCTTATACTACTTAGTATGATTCCTGCAAGTATTATTTTTAAAGACTAAGATCATCCTGAATGAAACAGAACAAGACAAGGACACCCACTCTCACCACTTCTATTGAACTTAGTATTGGAAGTACTAGCCAGAGCAATTATGCAAGGGAAAGAAATAAAGGGCATGGAGATTGAAAAACACAAAGTCAAACTGTTCCTGTTTGCAGATGACATGATCTTATATACAGAAAAACCTAAAGACTCTATGAAAAAAACCTCTTGCAGCCAATACACAATTTCAGTAAAGCTGCAGTATACAAGGTCAACACACAAAAATCAGTAGCATATTTATACTCCTGTAACAAAGTAGCAGAAAAAGAAATCAAGAAAGCAAGCCCATTTACAGTAGTCACCAAAAAATAAAATACCGAGTTATCAATTTAACGAATGAGGTGAAAGATCTCTACAAATCACTGATGAAAGAAATTACAGAGGATACAAAAAGGTGGAAAGACATTCCATGCTCTTGGATTGGATGAATAAACATTGTGAAAATGTCCATATTACCCAAAGAGATCTACAGATTCAATGCAAAATGCCAATGGTATTCCTCTCAGAAATAGAAAATACAAACCTAACATTCATATGGAACAACAAAAGACCCAGAATAGCCAAAGCAATCCTGAGCCAAAAAAAAATAAAGCTGGAGGCATAACACTACCTGACTTCAAATTATACACAGAGCTATAGTAACCAAAATAGCATGGTACTGGCAGAAAAACAGACACATGGACCGATGGAACAGAATAGAGAACCCAGAAATCAACCCACATACTTACAGCCAGCTGATCTCTTTGACAAAGGCAACAAGAACATACATTGGGGAAAAGACTGCCTCCTCAATAAATGGTGCTGGGAAAACTGGACCTGTACCTCTTGCCATATACCAAAATCAACTCAAAATGGGTTAATGACTTAAATATATGACTTGGAAATATCAAACTCCTAAAAGAAAAGAGGAGAAACACTTCAGGAAGTAGGACTGCTAAAAAACTTTATAAATAAGACCCAAAAGCACAAGCAACAAAAGAAATAATAAACAAATGGGATTATAGCAAATTAAAAAGCTTCTGCACACCGGTTCCCGCTCACTGGCTGAGCGAGGCGCGGGAGCAGCACCGAGGGTTGCGATCCCGTTGCCGGTCCCCGGTCCGGTACGGGGGCAACACTGAGGGTTGTGATCCGTTGCCGGACACGGAAAAAAGACAAAAGACAAAAAAAAAAAAAAAAAAAAAAAGCTTCTGCACAGCAATAGAAAGAATTAACAGAGTGAGAAACAACCTACAGAATGCGAGAAACTATTTGCAAGCTATGCATCCAACAAGGGATTAATATCCAGAAGATACAAGGCACTCAACTTAACAGTAAAAAACAACCCGGTTTAAAAATGGGCAATGGAGCTAAACTGACATTTCTCAAAGGAAGATATACAAGTAGCCGACACATGAAAAAATGCTCACCCCTAAGCATCAGAGAAATGCAAATCCAAACCATATTGAGATATCATTTCACCCTTATTATAAAAAGACAGGGAATAACAAATGCTGACAAGGATGTGGAGAAAGGGGAACACTTCTACACTGTTGGTGGGACTGTAAATTAGTGCAGCCATTATGGAAAACAGTATGGAGTTTCCTCAAACAAGTACGGGTAAAACTGCCATGCAATCTAGCAGTCCCACTGCTGGGTATATACCCAAAAGAATGGAAATCACCGTGTCAAAAAGATTCCTGCACTCCCATGTTTATTGCAGCTCTATTTACAGTAGCCAAGAGTTGGAAACAATCTAAATGTCCATTGTTGGTTGACTGGATAAGGAAAATGTGGTATATGTACACAATGGAATGCTACTCTTCCATAAAAAAGAATGAAATTCTGCCACTTGGAGCAACATGAATGAACTTGAGAAAATTATGTTAAGTGAAATAAGCCAGGCACAGAAAGAGAAATACTGCATGACCTCACTCATAAGTGGGAGCTAAAAAAACCCCAAATTAATGAAAAAGAAAGAAAGATACAACAATCACAATAATTCATTGAACTTTCAAAAGGAGAGAATGGAACTGAGGCCACCAGAGGAGGGAAAGGGGGTTGGGAGGGGGGTGAGGGAGAAATTGGTAAAGGGCCAGAAAAAATGGTTACATCGTATAATGATAAATACAGTAATTATCTCAATTTACTATATTATATGTGGTGCTATAAGTATCCACATACTGCACATGGGTATTGATGTTCAACTTTGCACTCCACAGAAATGTACAAACAATTATGTTTCCATGAAAAAAAAAATATCAGGAATAAGAGCTCGAATAAAAATCATAATTATATTAGTTGGGATATCATTAAAAAAAAAGCATTTTAACACTATTTTGTATAGCTCCTGTACATTTTTTATAAAGTTTATCCAAAGGTATTTGGTATATATATTTGCTTTGGTAAAAGTCTTTTCTTTCTGGGCCAGCCCAGTGGCGCACTGCTACAGTGCGCCGCTTGGGAGCACGGCGGTGCTCCCACCGAGGGTTCGGATCCCACATACAGACCGGTTCCCGCTCACTGGCTGGGCGAGGTGTGGGAGCAACACCGAGGGTTGCGATCCCGTTGCCGGTCCCGGTCCGGTACGGGCACGACACTGAGGGTTGTGATCCGTTGCCGGACAGGAAAAAAAAAAAAAAAAGTCTTTTCTTTCATTATTTCTTGTAATTTTATGTGTATAAATATAAAATGGACACGAAAAAAAAAAAAAAGTCTTTTCTTTCATTATTTCTTGTAATTTTATGTGTATAAATATAAAATTTATTGATTCTTATACAGTAAGTTTTTAACACTACCTCATTGAATTATCTTAGTGTTTATAATAATTTTGTCAGTTGGTTTTCTTGGGTTTTTAGGCAATCATCTTATTTTCAAATCATGATAATTTTATAAGTTTTTTTATCTTTCATTTATTTCTGTTACCTAATTGCATTGGCTAGCTAGGTGCCCTAGGGTAACATGAAATACTGTTGCATAAGTAAACTTGTTCTTGACTGTAATGGGAACTTTCTAATATTTCTCCATCAATTGTGATATTAACTTTTGGGTTGATATATAAGTTTATATATTTATCATATTATGGAGGTATCTATTAATATTTTATCAGTTTTTTCTTTTAAAATTATGAAGAGACTACATTTTACCAAATGACTTTCTAGCATCCATAGGGATGGTAGTATGTTTTTGCTTTTATCTGTTCAAAGTGAACTTTATAATAAATTTTCTAACATTTAACCCTTCATTTCTAGCAATTCCAGAGTAAACTCTATTAGGTTGTGATATTTTCTTCATCTACTATGCTTTCTGAATTTTGTTTTTCAATGTGTTATAGCATTTTTACATTGATACTTATAGAAAGGATTGGTCTTTTGTTTAAATTATAAAAAAATTGTGGTATAAATGTTACAGTAGCCTTTTGAAGCTCTCCTTTATTTTGTGTTCTGGAAGGATTGTCCTTCTTTGCCATGTCTAGTGTTCTTTACTTTGGCTACCATTGGATTTTTTTATTGCATGGTTTGATATTTTTGGATCTATATGTGTTAAATTACTGATTTGCCTATAGTGAATCAGTCAGCCAAATATTTTGACGTGCAAAATTTTTAGCCTCCTAAAAATCCAACATCGTATCTCAGCATAGCCCTGCTCACCCCATCCCTCCAAGCCAAAGTGGACCACATAGTGACAAATCCCTACCTATCCTCCAAGGTCCTGTTCAAATGACACTTTCTGCATCATGAAGCCCTCCCAATCCCTCGAACTCCTAGATAATGTCTTTCTTCGAGGATAACTTTATGTTTTTCTTTATAACTTTCTTATGATACATCCCATTTTTCCGATGTATTATTCAACAGATTCATTAGACGTTTGTAGGCATTAGACAAAATGCTTCCATGATGTTATATCATTTAATTTTCACTATGTTCCTGTGATTTGATCACTTTACAGATAAAGAAATGTTAACCTAGAGAGAGTCAATAATTCTTTTTTAGGTCACAGAGCTGGTAGGCTGCAAGGTAGGAATGTAGCCCAATTATGTCTGATTCTAAACCATGTATTATTTCCACTACATAATGTTGATAAAATAGCAGATCATCTTTACAGTGATTTTTTACATATCTCCCTCTCTACGTGATTCTAAGCCCCTTCAGGGTCTGGCTTGTGTCTTATTTCTCTTGGAATTCCCTGTACCTTCTTGCCCGTGGGAGGAACAAAACAAAGGCTGATCGAATAACAGCAAATACCTCAAATTTGGTTCCAAAAAAACTTCAAAATGAATTATGAGGTTTTGCTCATGCATTTAATCCCTATTTATAGTTCATTAATCTACACATTTATAAATTTTTGGCCAAAGTCTTTTCAGAAGGATTTCTGAAGCCACGGAGGGTGAGGTTTGCTTTCATGGCCATCGAACTATGGAGCATTCTGGTGGATATTCTCTGGGGCCAGGTCAATGGGCAGAATTTCCAGTGTTAATTCTCTGCACCTTATCTTGATGCTGGGAAACTGTGGAGTGGGGCTTGTTCATCATCTCATTGGTGTCTGATTGCTTTCTGGGCAAACCAGGCCTTTATCATAGTTTCATCCAGAAGCAATAGCTTTCTCTTTGCAGTCTTCATCCTTTGATCACCTCTCACGTCCGATCCGGCATTACAATTATTTATGTGCATGTCTTACTTTTCTGATTACAGGGCCAGCATCTTAAGGCCGTGGCCGCATCTGATTCATACTAATATTTCCCATTGTACTCACATGGTGCCTGGCACATAGTAGGAGCTCAACAGACTTAAAAAAGTGATTAAAGTAGGTTTTAAATTCAGCAAATGTTGCTCACCTTATTTTACTAGCACCATTTCAGCATTTTTGCTGCTGCCCACTATTCATGTGGGTGGTAGGAGCTGAAATTGCTGAAGAGGGATGTAATTTCCCTTGTTAATGTAATTACTCCCATATATTATCACAGCACTCAAGTCATAACATTCTCATTTTCAGTGGCCTAGACACCATCACCAAAACTACCTCTGGAGGAGAAATTTATCATGTTTGTTTTCAGTTTTGGAGTGAAATGCTGCCAAGTTTGGTGACTATATACTTAGCCCCCTTTGAGTGACAAATATATGAGTCAATGGGTACATTTCACCTCTTATGGAAAAAATGTAAGTTTCTTATTTGCATCCAGATAATTCGTTAATTGCCTGGATCCCCAATCAGGGCAGGGGGTGAGTAGTGAGCATGCCTTTCTCTGTGGGTCTTTCATAGTTTGGGAAAATAATAAATGAGGAGCTGAAGACCCTGGAGAGAGAGAAGGGGAGGGAACAACTGAGTCCTGCTTGACATGAGGGCGGCAGGCCTGTCGGGGGCAGGCTAATGGTCTTGTCACCTGATCTCAGCATGGGCAAGGGCAGGATTTTCAACCGTGAGTGTGCTCAGACTGCAGTTGTCATCAACACAGTCTAATGCATGTTAATTTTTGCTTTGGGGGAAGAGACTGCTTCTGGGAGTCTTGTCTCAGTTCAGGATTTAAAGGGGACTTTACCTGAAGCAAGACCAAGCTGGTTCTTGTCACGTTCTTGGGGTGGATAGAAGTGGGATATCTATTCTGTGTGTCGTGGCTGAGGTTGGAAGGTCAGCCATGAGAGTGAAGGCATTGGTGTCTGAGGACTGCCACAGCCTCCAACAGGGACTGCAGACAGCACCAGTGATGGGGATGTGTCCCAATAGGTAATCAGGGCCTCACATCAGGGAATGTAGGCTGTGGAAAGGTGGCCACTGGGAGCAGAGTCAAACTGAGAGAGCAGGGGCCTGAGTATGGCTAGGATTTTTAGTAATAAGTTGAGAGGGGCCTCCTATAAAGAGGGGAATCTAAAGTACAGATTCCAAACTTGGAACCATGTCACTTGGGCACTAGGACTTTTAACTTCTTCACTTCTCATTCAGAAACATCCATTTCCTACCTGCATCACCTCTGGAAAGTTCCTGGCCTTGGCCCTTTCTAGCAGTTCTTTGTTTGTAGTGGCTTTCACCCCTGTTGCACAGTAGAGTCACTTGGGAAGCTTTGAAAAATAGATGTCCAGGCCACATCCTTGGACACGTATGTATATATAAATGTGTGTGTTTGCACGCACACACACATTTATTCATCCCTGGGAGATTTGAACGTGGAGTCTGGTTGAGAACCAAAAGCTTGAGCTACCCCTAGAGGCCAACAGGAACATTAATTATCAGAACAGAAGCTGCACATGGCAAGAAGCTATAGCATGTAGCTACTATTTATGGAGTATTTGTCAATCAGTTTCTTCTTTAACTCATCCGACTCTCACACGACTCTATGAAGTAGATTTTGTTAATCTGTTTTAGAAACAAGGACACTAAGGACCAAGGTCACACAGTTGAACTGGACCTTAAACCCAAGTTAGGAGGGACCATGGCTTCTTCAGTTTGCCTAATAGACTACTGCAATAATTACAGCCTGAGTTATGCGGCTTTATAGTATTGAGTTTAAGAGTTTGGGCTCTGGAGTTAGACTTCAATAAATTCAAACCCTGGCTGTGCAATTTAAATCTAGATGAGTGGGACAAGTTGCTTAACTTCTCTGACCCTCAGTTTTTTCCCCTGTCCAATGGAGTACAATGCTTGTGAGCCTTAAATGAGATAATTCTTGTAAAGCTCTTAGGATACTGACTGGCTCAAACTAAGTACCAATGAGCGTTGCCTGTTATTATTAGAACTGGCTCAGGAACCAGAGGCAGGATAGAAGATGCAGGTGTGGAGCCTGGAAACCCAGCCATGAGGAACTGGAAAAGGCATTTCAGAGAATGCATGGGGGATGCTGATGCGGTCTTGTTCGAGCTTTCTATGCCAGTTCCGATAGGTCAAGACATGAGGAAAATTGCAAACAAAGTGGGAGTAATACTCTCAGGTGCCTCCTCTCCCTACTTCTTCCATCTTGAAGCCCCTCGCTCCAGTGTTCCTCCATCCTTTCTGTCTAGTGTGCTGTCTGCCCAGCTGTGACCTAATGCTTGGGTCCAATCTCAGGTGACAATGGCTTAAGAAGTTTCCCATCCCAGGAGTATCTGACATTTGCTAAGAGATTCAATTAACCTTCAAGACCCGAAGGCGTGAATTTGTAATGGTGTAATTTAAGGCCCTGTGGGAGGTAATGGGGATGTAGTTGGGCAGGGGCTGTTCCTTTAGTCACCTGAGATGGAATAGTGCCTTGCCTGCTTGAAGGACTGTCACCACCTGGTCATGTGGATAGCAGGGACTATCTCCAGTTTACTTTAGTATCCCCAAATTCTTGTGCTCAGCCATGGGGACACAGTAAATTCTCAAGAGCCTTTTTATTTTTTTTTATTTTTCTAATTTTTTTTGGCAGGTGGCTGGTGCAGGCATCTGAACCTGTGACCCTGGTGTTGTAACACCACACTCTAAGCAACTGAACTAATCAGCCAGGCAGAGTATTTATTGAAGGGAATTTAAATAACATATTTAGCTGTCATCTTAACGTTGTTTCTGTCTAGGTATTATGAATGCTTCATAAACTTTATTGCAAGATTTTGAAAAGTGAAAAATATTGCTGAAGTTACTGATTACATTTTATACCCTTAATAATCTTAATTTTCTTACTCTTAAAATTTATATGTTCATTAAACAAATGTATATGGAGCATTTACTCTGTGCTAATTGCTGGAGGAAGCTTTCCGGGTTGAGGACATTCTTTCCAGATCCCTGGGATGGTGTCCTTCATAGTCTACTTGGAGCTGGCCCATCTCTCCTTCGAGCCCCTTCTTGGCCAAGTTAATGCCTCCCCCTTTGGCTCTTGCTGTTCTGTCTTTCTTCAGCTCCTGACTCTTTTCCTCTCACACTCTCAGTACTCCTTGGATGGGTGTTTAAATTCTATGTAATCAAAAAAGACAGTCAATTAAAAAAAATAATTCACCACTCCTCAGTTAACAATCAAATCCAATGGAGATTTTACCAAATGAATTAAGAAGTTCATCTCTTACTTTTATTACTTAGGACCTACTACTGTTGTGACTTTTGATGAACTTGAAGCCCTCATATTAATATTAATACATCCTCAGTTACTTAGTTGGCTTCCAAGGGAGATTGTGTTAGTGTATTTTGAGGCTAGAAGCACATTTAGAGTAAAGGCAAAAAAAGTTAGTCATAGAATCTTCAATGACAGCAGACCAGAGAACAGCAATTTTGCGTGTCTGACTACTTCACATGTGGAGTTTTCATTTTGGGGTTGCATTCATTCTGGTGTATTGTTTCAATTTTGCATCTTGGGTGATTTTGACAGTGTGAGAAGGCAGTGACTCTGGGGACTGGCTATGTGAGCTTTAAAATATGAAAAGGGGGAAGGGATGATTGTACAATGACAGAGAGCAGAATGAGAGTAGTGGGACCAAAGTAGGAGGCTAGAGGGGAGAGAGCACAGGGAGAAATACCAGAAGATAGATGCCATTTCTCCTAGGGTCTGGCCCAGCCTAGTGAGAAACTCTGTTATGGCCTTTCCATAGCAAAAATGTTCATTCAACATTTATTTATGGTGGTTGGGCTTCAATAGCTCTGCCCACACTTCCCAGAAAAGCAGATCACATGGAAGGTGGGCTGGGGGAGAAGAATGTACAGAGGAGCAGCCCCTCTTTTAGTATTTTTCTGATTTTTTTTTTTGGACTGCTTCATGAAGTGAGGTGGCAGCGGTAGTCCTTTTGTGCCAAGTGCTAATAGGTAGGATTGGAGATGCACAGACTTTGGGACCTTCCAGATCCAGGTTTGAGTCCTAGCTCTGCCAGTCACTAGCTGTGAAGCTTAGGCCAAGTGGCTTCACCTCTTTGATTCTTCAGTTTGCAATCTGTAAAATGAAGGCAATAATAATCTACATCCTGTAGAATGCTTGGTGAGGATTAGCATTGATCTACATAAAATATTTGCTGTGGTGGTTAATTTTATGTGTCAACTTGCCTGATCACGGGATGCCCAGATATTTGATAAAACATTATTCTGGGTATATCTATAAGGGTATTTCAAGATGAGATTGGCCTCTGAATCAGTAGACTGATTAAAGCAGATGGCCCTCCCCAATCTGAGTAGGCATCACGCAATCTGTTAAGGGCCTGAATAGAAGAAAAAGGTAGAGGAAGGGAAGATTAACTCTTTCTCTGCCTTATGGTTTTAGCTGGGACACTGGTCTTCTGCCCTCACCACTCCTGGTTCTCAGAAATTTTGACTCTGACTGAAACTACAAGACCTCCATTCTGAGGTCTTCAGCTTCCAGATGGAAGATATTGGGACTTCTTAGCCTCCATAATTGTGTGAATTAATTGCTTATAATACATCTCTCTCTAGGTATATATATATCCATATGTCCCGTTGGTTCTGTCTCTGCGGAGAACTCTGACTAATGCACTATCTAACTGATTTAAATTGTAAATGATCAGTAAACAGAAGCCACTTTCTGGATTTGAGACCTATAGAAGAGGAGCAAAGTTTACTTAGTTTTACCTGAAAGTACTAATTATGGGTGTATATAAGTTGACAAAAATTATGGTTACCTATTTTACATATCCTTGTGCAGGTACATTTTGAGGGTAAATTCTATTCAGCAAGGATTTATTGAGTGCCTACAATGTTACAATCACAATGCCTATAAAATGGGTAAAACACAAACTCATGTATTTTAAGAGTCACAAATAAGCAAATGAAACTGATCTGCATATCACTAACTTACTGACCAACCAATTAACCAACCAACCAACTGACCAACCCACAACATAACAAGTGTTTAGTTGGTGGGTATGGACAAAAGCTAGGAGAGTTTAAAAATGGAGGTGATTAAGTTGTCTGTGGGATTAGAGAGAGATAAATGGTAACATTTTGCTGAAATTGAAGAGGGTTGAGTTATCCAGCCAAGATAACAACTTTAGTGAAGACTTGGAGGAGTGACTTGACACGGTTTATTTGGGAGAGTGGCCAGGAGACAGGCGTGGGTGGGATTGCTGGGCATTGGGGAAGGAGGAATGGAAGGAAGGAAGTTCAGAGATACAAGTTGGGGCCAGAGTATGGAGGGGAAGACAATGGATTGCAAAGGTAGGTGAATGCAAAGGTAGAAAATAGCCCCCAAATGACGGAACTTCTGGAGAGAGTTAAAGGGAAATTTAACGGTGTTGTTCTTCATCTTGGCAGAGGACAGACGGAGAATTCCAGCCTGAGAAAGCACATAAGTACAACACTAGGTGTTACATCCTGGCTGTGAGGCTGAGCATCCCAATCTTCTCTGGGGGAGGATGCCCTGAGAGCAAGCCTCCGAAACACAAGGGGTCCACAGTGTCCTAGGTGCACTGCCCTCCCTGAAACACCTGGGGCAGCTTTGACTGCACCTGTCTTGCTGGGATGTCAGTGGCATGGACCAGGAGGGAAGGTGAAGCAGCTGTACCCAATGTGACTGGGGCTGCGAAATGCCCAAATTATTAACTAGTTCAAGCCCCATGCACTGGGCCATCGTGAAGGCATTTGGAGGAAGGGTGCTACACAGTGAATGAGCCCACGGCTCTTTTCAGGCGTGCCAGCCCTGGGGTCTAAGGCAGCTTGTTCAATTCCAGACATCTCCCTGACTGCGGAGACACTAGTTCAAGCCCCATGCACTGGGCCATCGTGAAGGCATTTGGAGGAAGGGTGCTACACAGTGAATGAGCCCACGGCTCTTTTCAGGTGTGCCAGCCCTGGGGTCTAAGGCAGCTTGTTCAATTCCAGACATCTCCCTGACTGCGGAGACAGCATTACCAAGGTTTTCCTTCTTTTGGTTTGGACTGATTCAGTACTGGGTTGGGATGAACCTTTCTTTTTGGCAGATGGTCAGCAGTCATCTCCTTTTCCCCTTTTAAAAATGCCTGTAGAATAGGAACACTGTTATGGAAATTAGTTAGCACCTGCTATACATGAATGTTTAGAAAATTAATATTACTTGCATTGTATAATATGGAAGCAGAATTTTAATGAAGCACAGAAACTACAGGCACATTGACCCTTTCCCCTTATCAGAGAAATCTCAGAATGCCTAACTTTCCTTGAGAACACTTCTCATTTCCACTAGCCTTCCATAGGCCTATTAGGGACAAAAATAGCACATTCACAACCCAAAGGAGCAAATAATCCAGAACATACTGTACTAAAATATGACAGTGTCAGCTAACTCATTACCTATACTTATTTCTCATTATTAATTCTTAACAATTAGCTGTTCTTTGTGGCATGGTAATAGGATTTGCTGTACTATAAAAAATGCATTAATGTCGTATGTGTCAGATTTTGTCCATGCTGATTCTGTTAGAAGTGATTGTTATTTACAATACAGACTGCTGGGGCTGTGCCTGGCATTGGGCAAGAACATGGGGGGTGGGGTGGGGTGCAGAATAGGGGTCAGAGGAGGGATGTGGTAGACAAGGAGAAAATGTCCAAAGATTTAACTCAGACAAAGCTATCATTGCAAGGTTGAAATTAGACCCACCTACTGAAGTCAATGCAAATGGCCTCAGCCAATTTTAGAAGACACGGGGGACTTAGGGGATGAACTTAGGAAAGTGGTCTGAGGTGTGTGAGGTCCTTGGGGAAGGATGCAGAGGTGGAGAAGGCATGGAGCAGTAAGGCGAGGGGATAAAAGGAATCACTTTCAGGGGTCCTCAGATGGCATGATGAAAAGGAACAGGCAGCACCTCGTGAGGGACAGCACTGAGAAATGGTCTGAAGGTGCCAGAATATTTTAATCAAAGAGGGAAGCTCAAGGAAGAGCAGCAAAGGCAATCTTCTCAGACAGGGTGTCTGTCTTTTATGTGCTTTATAAGCTCAACTCATGCAAACAGGATGTTCTTTGGTGTCAGGGCACATCAGGAGTGTTCTTGCCAAAGACGAGCATGGTTGATGGTGCAGGGTGGTGCAGAAGGGGTGAGAGAAAAGAGGAAAGCAGGCGCAATGCACCAAGAGCTTCAAATTACATGGAGAAAGGGGTTTATTTATTTTTTGCGGAGTTTTCTTCACACAAATGTGTTATATGAGGATACTTCAAAAAGTTCATGGAAAAATAGAATTAAAAGATAATACAAATTTTTCCATGAGCTTTTGAGGTGTTTATGTATATAGTGTCCCATATTCATCATTCAAATGCACTACCATCCACCCTGGAAGAAAGTGTGTGTGCACGTGCGTGTGCACATACATGCAGATGTGTGATAACGGGTGTGGGGGGAGGGTGCAGGTTTTCATCCTCAGCACCACCGCCGTGCGTATTTACTGGGCATTCACTGGGTACAGACACTGGACATTGCTCCTGAATCTGGTGCTGGCAAGATCTGATGATACTTGTCATTCACAGTGTAACTGTAATATCTGCGGTGGTGTGCTGCAGCCAGCTTACATCAGCTTGCAAGAACTTGTAACCTGACCTCAGGTTGGTAGCTTGAATGGCAGGAATATTCATTCCACAGAAACTGGCAAGTGATGCAGATAGGGCTTTCCACACCCCACTGTACCTCCATCCCAAGCGCTAGTTGGTAAACATTTACGAGCACATCACTGGATCTTTGTCCTTCAGATCCGGGGGAAATAGGGAAGGGAAATAACTCCCTTCAGAGAAGAGCATAGTGCCTAGACAACTCCTTGTCTGTTCTTCCATATTAGTCTGTTCGCCAAGAGCTGCAGGTGTGTTAATAGTGGAAAGAACATGAGCACCGCCACTGAGCAAACCTGGCCTGGAATTTCCCACTCAGCCACTTATTTGCATTACTGCCTTACCTGAGTTATTCAACCTCTGAGTCTCAGTTTTCTCATCTGTAAAATGGGGATATAGCATCTATCTTGCAATGTTGGTTGTCAGGTTTAGAAACAAGATCTCGATAATGGCTGCATTTGTTAAATGTCTGTAATTTACTTTGAAATGCATTTAAAAAGATGGCTTGGTAAATGGAAAGTGGGATGGAGAGAGGGACAGATGTGAGAGAAAGCAAGTGTAGCAAAATGGTAGGATCTTGGTGGTGAGCCTGTGGGTGTTCACTGCACAGTCTTTCAGCTTTTCTGTAATTTTCCTCATAAAATGTTGAAACAAAAGAAACCCATTAAACAGTATTATTGACAACAATAACAAGAGTAAATAGTAACAATAACAGCAGTGACTAATCTCCTCATACCTTCCCCCTCTTTCACTCTGTTCCAGCCCCAGTGGCCTTGCTGGTTCTGGAACATTCCATGCTTGGTCCCTTCTGCACTTGTTTCCTCCTGCCTAGACTAACACTCTTTCTCTCTGGCTTGCTCCCCACCCCCTTCAGGTCTTTGTGCACATTTTACCCTCTTGTTTGCCTTTGCTGACTGCCTGTTTACAATTACACGCATCAGCCACTGGCATTCCCTATCTCATTCCTTGGCTTTATTTTCCTCCACTTATCAAACAAAATCTGCCTCATAATATATTTTACATAGTTTATTGTCTCTCCCCTAACAAGAATGTAAACCTCATGAGGGCAGAAATTTTCATTTATTTTGTCACTGCTGGATTTCCAATGACAAGAACAAATGCTTGGAACATAGTAGGTGCTCAATAAATATTTTCTGAAGAAGGAATGAATAATAACAATTTTGGCTGATCTGTAGCTAAGCCCCAAATGAAGCCTGCTGTCTTACTTTGGGTTCCTCTAGAAGCAGATCCTGATATAAACATTCAAATGTGTGGAGGAAGAAAAAATAGTTTTTTCTTTAGCTTTCATAATTTCTTAGTTGAAATGGGCCCCTGTAACAAAAGACAGATTAACAAGAGAAAAGCAAAAGTTTATTAATGGGTATATTTCATATAAATATATATGGGAGACAAGGGTAAGGGTAGTTCTTAAAGAAGTGGCTTTGACTTCCAGCTTACATAGCACCTACAACAAAGAACAGTACATTTTTTAGAAAAGGGACAAGGCAAAGGAAAAAGACTTTGAGTTTCTAGGGATAGCAACTTGAGGGAAGGCAAATAACTGGCAGATAAAGGCTGGGTAGTAAAGCTTGTTAATGTGGATTCCTCTGGTGTCATCTCTAGACTGATACAGGTCCAGAGCTGTCTTCAGTGATTAACCTTTGTTCTTCCTGGTAGAGAGGGGCCCAGGATACCTTTTTTTCTCTTTCCTTTTTTTTGGGAGGGGGAGGGGGATACGTTTTGTTTTTGTAAGTCTATGTCCTGTTTGTAGACAGATAGAGGGAGGGTTTGCCCTGTCCTGCATCTGCTTCTTAATTGTCTTTAGCTCTGTAATCCTTCATATGTTGAGGTGGTATACAAGTGTTTTTGGTTTTCCAGAAAAGAAGGTAGATTACATGGGAGGTGATCCCAGGAAACAGTTGTCAGGGAGTGGAGAATTGAGATAGGACAGGGAAGGCAGGTAGTCAAGAACATATTGTCAGGCAAGTTACCACTGCGGGGAACTGGAGCTTTCCTGGGCCACACTAGGTGCCAGTATAAGGCATGCACCTCAGAGTCATCCTATGGAGTGAGGAAGTGAGGGTGCTTATATACCATCAATCTTTAGTTGAGGAATGCTCCCAGGGGTATAAATTTCCTGACACTTCTGGCTTGTTGCTTGGGCAGAATAGGCTCAGGAGGCCAAAGAAAATTCTCAGGCAAGGTATACAGATGGTGGCCATTAGTAATCAAGCTGGCGTGTAGGGACGTTGTAGGTGTGCTGTCATGAGGACTTTGGCTTTTCTGCTGAGTAAAATGGGAAGTCACTACAAAGTTTTGATGTCAAGAAGAGACTTGATCGAAATTACATTTGAAAAGATCCCTTTAGCTGCTGTGTTGAGAACAGACTTTCTGGAGAAAAGGTAGAAACAGGAGGCACCTGTTAGGAGGCAATGGCAGTTGTTTAGGTGAGGGGGTGGCTTGAGTCATGGCAGTAGTGTGGGAGGTGGTGACACGTGTTTGGATTCTGGTCATATTTTAAAATGAGTCCAAGAAGGTTTCCTAACAGGTCAGATGTGAGGTGTTAAAAGAGAGGCATCACGGGCAACTCTAAGCCAAGGATTTGGCATGAAAAACTGGAAGTATCGAAAAACTGGAAGTATGGAACTGCCAGCAATTGAGAAGTAACAAGCTGGCAGGAGCAGTGTTGGGGGACTCTCTGGACATGAGTGTGGACATGTTGACATTGAGATGTCCACTAGATGGCCAAGGGAAGTTGAGAGTTTGAAGGGGAGAGGCATGGGCTGGAGGTACATGTGGCAGTTGTGGGCTTACATATGGCATTTCAGCCCTGGAATTGGATGGGATGGCCAAGGAGTGAGGGGTGAGGGGAGAGGCCCAAGGACCCAGCTCCAGGGCTCTCAGACATCCAACAGTCGGGGGAAGAGGAGGAATAAGCAAAGGAAACAGAAGGGAGGAGGCTTCAGGCAGAAGAAGCATTAAGGAGGTCTGGGGTCCTGGATGCCCGTGAAGGAGGTGTATGGTGACCCCCAGGCAGATGAAGGATTGAGAGGAGCAGATGTGGGAGAGGATGAGCTGGAATCTGGATCAGAATGGGCTTTAGAGAGGAACCGGAGACAGTGAGGATGGACACAGGGTTCAAGGAATTTGCTTCTAAAGAGATCAAAGAAAAGAAGGAAAGGGGCAAACCGGGACAGGTGGTGAGGGCAGTGGGGTCAGGACAATGTTTGTTTGTTTCCTAATGGGAGGAAGAGCAGTGTTCTCCTATGAGGGGAGTGATCCCATGGAGAAAAAGACTGATGATGTGGGTGCTTCACTCTGCACCCCACGCTCATCGCATCCGCCCAGCGCTGTGAGGCAGGTGCTGGTATGACCGTCTCCATTTCACAGACGGAAACTGGGGTTGCTCGGCAGCCTGCTGCTTCAGTTTACAACAGAGCACCAAGAACTTACCCCGTCAGTGCATTGGCAGCTCATTCTTTTTTCGTGGCTGCATAATACACCATTATACAGATGCATCGATTAGTGTAATCATTCCTCTTTGAATAGAAATTAAGGTTGTTTGCAATTTCTCATATGTTTGATGTTACAAACAGTGCAGCAGCAGCAAAAGAAACAATTAACAGAGTTAAAAGACAACCAACAGAGTGGGAGAAAATTTTTGCAAAATATACATCT
>NW_007728742.1:254909-261987 GCF_000696425.1 Galeopterus variegatus | reverse complement strand
GCACTCTTTACAATAGCCAAGAGTTGGAACCAGCCCAAATGTCCATCATCAGATGAGTGGATACGGAAAATGTGGTATATCTGCACAATGAAATACTACTCAGCTATAAAAAAACATGAAATACTGCCATTTGCAACAATATGGATGGACCTAGAGAGAATTATATTAAGTGAAACAAGTCAGGCATAGAAAGAGAAATATCACATGTTCTCACTTACTTGTGGGAGCTAAAAATAAATAAATAAATACACAACCTGGAAGGGGGAGGGAAGAAGACACAGCAATTACAATTCCTTGAAGTTGATATGACAAGTGAACAGATATGAGGTTGTTGGGAGGGAGGCTTCGGTAATGGGCCACAATAATCAACCACATTGTATAATGACAAAATAAAATTAAATTAAAAATCAAAAACAAACAGTGCAGCAGTAAACAGTCTTTTGTGCCCATGTATAAATATTTCTATTGGACAAGATTCTAGAAGTAGAATTGTTGACTAAAAAGGGATACGCATTTAAAATCTTGATGGATTTGGCCAACTGACCTTTCATTGCTGGTATCAATATACCTGCCCACCAAGAGGCTATGACAGTGGGCAGATGTCCCCCTGAACACAAAGTATATTAAGGTTCTCTGAGTTTTCGACTCTACTTAATCTTCTCTCTCACATTGTAAATTATGATCAGATTATTTTTATAATTGTTGTTGGCAAAGCTGGCTGGTGCATCTGAGTCTTTTACACTTCTCTAGATTTGTTACCAGGTACTAAACATTAGCAAACTTGGGAGACAGTTCTAAAATGAAATATTTAGGTATCATTTCTTTTAGAGAGAAGGCTAATGACATTCTAATGACAAAGCTGTGGAGTGTTAACAGCGTTACTTAAAGGTCACCAGATGTGGGATTAAATTGTCACTGATCTATTTTTTGTGCCAATGTGAAATTGACAATTCAAGGAAAGCAGGTACCTTTATCAGTTAATGTCACAGTGTTCAATAATTATTGTATTTATTATTTCCCCATCCAAAATTAAAATCCTGATTGGAGAGGAAACACTTTATGAGTCTGGGGAGATCTTCTGACATTTAATATAGTCTCCCGATAAGTCAGATGGGTAGTTGTTTTGATGAAAGCTGTGGACAAAGTGCTATTAAACCAAATGCAAAGAAGACATTATTTTGTAAATAACTATGGTGATTAAAGCTTTGTTTCACATCATTAAAAATGTGTTACTTGATCCAGCATTGCTCCTCACTAACACTGTTGAGCAGGAGATGCTTCAATGTGAAGAAGCAGAGAGAGAAAAAAAGACATGCATTTAGAGAAAGACGGAAATAGAACCAGAAATTTGGTAAATACATCATAGAAGGCTGAGCTAAGTCTGCCTGCAGGTCCTTTAGGAGTGCCATTGTGCCCTTTGCTATCATGGGCTTCTAGAACTTTCTAACAGAATCTGCTCTATAGGCTGAAGATATATGTAAATGCTGTTTTAGCATCACCACTGTCCTTGGGCCAGTCTGGTCTTATTGACCAAGTGAGAAGTTTAAAAACTCTGTGCAGTCTCATTTAGGCACCATTCGACTTCTGCCAAGCCGCCAGCCCCCCGTGGTGTCAGCATTATTGCGCATACAATTAGAGACGGCTGCCTTAGAGAGGCTCCCTGCAGCAGCTCCTCTCCCAAGTCCGTCCATTTCCCCTTGCCCAGCACGCCAGCTCCTGGCTCATTTCAGCTTTCATTAGCCTCCACAGCTCCTGGGTGTGAAGGTGCTGCTCACCTAATCTCAGCCATTCTGCAGTGCAAAATAAAACGCACCTGTATTTGGGCTTCTGCTCTTGCCACTCAAGTGTTTAACTGGAGGCTGGAAAACTTGGTTTCTATATGCAGGTCAGTCTCATCAGGAGGGAATCACCAAAAACCTGATGTTTTCTGTGCTGAAGTTTCTCTCTGTGGAAGCGGGCAGGATCTACTCCAACCTATACCCACATACTTATGGATAATTAATGAAGAAATATGCAGCAGCCTGTTTGGGGATCAATTTGGGCTAATCAGCGGGGTGCATGCCTGACAGATCTGATTGTGAAGACAGTGGCAGTAAGTGGTTGGGCCAAGGTATTGGGTTATTACAGAAATCACTTCTCTCCAATTGACTTAAGTCTTTGCTTCAGGAACTATTATGGAGGAGTGTCTCACATATCGGCCTAAGTAAAAAGAAATTGGTTGATGTAATTGAAAAGTCCAACTTCTGCCACAGATGGCTCTAGAAGTGCACATAAGGTGTTCAGGAATTTTTCTCCCCCAGCTTCAGGTCTGCTTTCTGCAGACAGGGTCTTCCTGCATGATGGTAAAGAGACCACTCAGCAACTCTGAGCTTATAGCCATTCTGTGTAGAAGAAATCTCTTCCTCAGTAATGCCAGCTCGTAGTCTGGGACTGCATACCTTTATTCTGGTTTCAGCTGCCTGCCCACACTTGGGCAATCATAGGGGAAGATGTGGCCCCATTCTTATATGCCAGGCCTAGGAGCAATACCCATCTCTGAAACTATACAAGGGTCAGTCCCAGCCAGTGCACATGGCCTCAGAGAGGTGGTTTCCTGTAGTGGGTTAGAAATCTTGATTTCTCCTTTGATCTTAGAATAGGATTTTTAGGTAATGCATGAATGAACCAAAAGGCTCTCGAGTAGGGGACGAAAGTCCACAGATAAGTTTGGCAAAGGCCATTTAATCAATTCTAATCACTGTTTAGGGATGGGATTGTGTACTTTGACTATTTTAGGTTGCTAGTTTAATTCCTGGCTCAAAGGAATATTGACTATTTAACCTACTGATTGTTCTTAAGATATGTTAAGGAACTGCTTGAATGCTGTTTAAATATGCTAAAGAAATTGCTGTAGGAAGTATGTGAAATAAAATGTTTACTAAGGGCAAGCTGTTTGTTGGTGGATTGACTTAGCTTTTTAAAAACTGCATTCTGGAATGTCACATTGTTAATTTTACTGCTATTACTAGTTTTAGTTGTTTAAAACTATACTTAGCTATTAATTCCCTTCTGTAACACTGCCTGTTTTTTATGTCCTTCTTCGATGATTGAATCAACTGATTTTTTTGTGAAACTTCCTTGTCTTGTCAATAAAAAGAAAGGCTGATTTTTTTTTCCTTTTTGTCTTTTTTACTGACCGGTAACGGGATCGCAACCCTCGGTGTTGCGCCCGTACCGGGGACCGGCAACGGGATCGCAACCCTTGGTGTGGCGCCCGTACAGGGGACTGGCAACGGGATCGCAACCCTCAGTGTTGCGTCCGCACCACGCTCAGCCAGTGAGCGGGAACCGGGACTGGCAACGGGATTGCAACCCTCAGTGTTGCGTCCGCACCATGCTCAGCCAGTGAGCGGGAACCGGTCTCCACATGGGATCTGAACCCTCGACAGGAGCGCCGCCGCGCTCCCAAGTGGCGCACTCTCCAGTGCGCCACTGGGCCGGCCCAGAAAGGCTGATTTTGAATCAGGGCTGCTCCCCTAATGGGCGGCAGTCCCTCCAGGCCTCATTCATGTTACTTAAGTGAATTCTTTCTTTCTCTTTTTCCATCTTGGTTACACAGAGGGAAGTGTAACAGTTTCAAAAGAAAATTGGGATGCTGTTTCCAGAAACAGGAGGATGGATATTGGGTAGGCAGACGTCTACCCCAGTGTATAACTAAGTCAGACCCTGGGCTATTCAGAGCATCAGTGACCAGAGTAGCACTGCAATGTACACCTTCCAATTTAAAGAGGATAATGTAAAAGTTCATCCAGTTCCCACAGCACATTTTATAGGAGAGAAAACTGAGTTAATTTGTAGCAGGATAAAATGAAATAAGGCTTGGCGCATGGTAAATGCACAATAAATGGTTGAGATTTTTGTGGTTTATCATCATCTACATGCTTTTTTATATATTTGTATTTTGTCACATGCATTGTACTTGTAATAAAATATTGAACATTTTTCATGCATATTTTATCATATGCATTGTGCTTATGATAAAATACTGAACATTTTAATATATTTTTAATCCATAAACAAATTTTATAGTTGCCATTTGTTGTCCAACGGTAGATAAGTCTACTACAATGGGATATAGGAGAGGTGGATTAGAGGCTTTGATCCAAGGGAAGAAAGATATTGGAGCTGGAGGAGGCTGGAATTGAATGAGGGGTTACAGTCAGAGGGAAATACAATTTTTTTTTTTCCTACTGAAAGGTGTCTGTCATGAAAGAAATGGTCTTGGGGACAGAGAATAAAATCCCACAGGAACATAGGCCTGATTGACCCTTCCTGGAAATTGTTTGAGGGAGAAGGAGGAAGCAGGGTTTTTAAATTAATAAATGGGGACCGGAGCCATGAAAGAAATGGTCTTGGGGACAGAGAATAAAATCCCACAGGAACATAGGCCTGATTGACTCTTCCTGGAAATTGTTTGAGGGAGCAGGAGGAAGCAGGGTTTTTAAATTAATAAATGGGAAGCCAAGGCCTGAGACCTGTTTCTTTCAGCTTCCTGGTTAGCCCTTTACTTAAGGGCAGCAGATGTTTCTGGTCGGATTTGAGTTTTGCAATCAATTCTGAAGACCTATAACTTCATGAAGCTTAGAGGAAGAACTTTTTTCAGGTGAGATAAAGCTGGGACTGCTGTTTAGATTTTTAAAAATGGCTATTTTTTGCATTGACTGGTGGTAAAGCAGGTTCCTAAAATCTTGTCTCAAAATCTTCCCTTGCCATGTAAATTCAGGTTGGTAAAGGTAGCAAAAGTATCTGGGGGCTCAGGACTGAGGATTTGGATAAGGGAACAGTTGGAGGATCCTTTTCTTCCTTTATTCATTTATTCATGTCATCTGATGAGCATCTATTCTAAGCAGAGCCAGGACCAAGTGAGGCAAGCAAGGCTCCTGCAGCACAAGATTAAGGAGATGCTCACTCTCAGGGTTGTGAAAGTGTAGAGTTGATGCTGAGAGTGATTGCCTCCCTAGAGTTTATGCCTAAGGAGCTCCACTTGTCTTACCCTAGTTCAGGACCTGCTTTTATAGGCCAAGTTCTATATAAGGTGTGGGAGATCTAAAGATAATTAAGATATGATCTCTGATTCTAGTAAGTTCCCTACCTGGGAAGTCCATGCAAGGCCAGGGTAAGCATTGAGAAGTTATTAGGTCTGCCAGAAACTTGCAGGCAAGGGATGTAAAAAAGGGATACTTGAAGTTTCACGGCCTCCAGATTGGGGCTGAAGTTGGTGGAGACAAGCACAGATGTCTAAAATGGCCTGGGGGCTCCTTCCTGATACCTGCACTAGAATTATCCAGGCCAGTTGTCATTTTTAAAGTAAAAAATCAGATGCCATGCTCCTATTGTTATTATTAGTAGTGTGGAGTTAATATTATTATCTAATAGGACAAACCATATTATAATAATAGTAAGAATAAGCATATAATAATACTGATGAATAGAGCAAATACTTGCTGAATGTGCAATAAATGCATTATTCAATTTAGTCTACACAGCAACCCTTTGAGGTAGGTAGTATTATTATTTCCATTTTACAGAAGAAGAAATTGAAGTTCAGAGATAGAGATACCCAGTTGCTTGCCCAAGGTCAGGCAGCACCACGTGCCAAAGCCAGGATTCAAAGCCATGCTGCCTCAAGGGGTCAATTGAGGCCAGATGCAGTGGGAGTTTTTCTGGTAACTTCTCCAAACTCCTGACTCTGAATGAACTTTTAAAAAAGACTTTGCTTATTTTAAAAACTAACCTAAAGGCAAACCAAATTTCTTTGAAGTGTTTCTTGGCTTTCCCAGGTGAAGGCTGGGAAAAGTCGGCACTCTGAAGCCCCCCGTCCTTTTCCCTGCAGCCCACCTGTCACTCTTTCATAGCAGAACCAGCCTGGGAGAGACAATGGAAAGACAGCGGGAACCTCTGTCACTTCCCCACCACCCTCAGGGAGCAGGAAAGCATTTATGCCATACTGGGTCAGCCAGACGGGCCCGGATTTCTGTTCTTCTATGTTAATTAGAAAGCAGGATCTTAGGAGCCAATTTTGACTAAGAACTCTGTGTCCAATTTTCTCCTGGCCCTGATTGTGAATGGCCTGATCAATATTAAATCTAATTTACAATGATGGCCCCTGTGAAGCTGGCAAATGTTATGTCAACATCCTGTAATGACTTGGGCTTCCGAGCACACTTGTGACCGGGCTGCATCTGCCACTACCTCTCTCTTAGCCGCTCCACCTCTCGAGCCACATCTGTGATAACAACGTCCCCACAAGTTCTCCTGCCTGCCTTCCGTCACCACAGCCCTGGCCTTGTCAGTCCTTGTCACTTCATTGCTGCCTGACAAACTCCAGAAAAGGAGGAGAACACAATTAATTTTTCTCCCACAACTGATGAAGCAAAGAGAGAAATAATTGCGACTCAGTTTTAATAATGTCAGATTTTATGAAATTTCCAGAAAGACAATTCGGAAAGGAGTACAGGGGACTGTTTCTCTACGGGAGGCCCAACTGGTTTGCATTGTTTCATAATGTTTATGTTATTACAATTCCATGTCATTTGCATTTGCATCCTTTTTGTCTCCAGGGCAAGCTCTTGCAACTAATTTGTGAGGCGATGAATAAAAGAGTTGTAACGAGCAAGGCTCCTGTTCTGGAGGCTTCCAGCCTTGCCTCATCCCAGGGGAGACTGGGGAGCAGCTCTGCTGAAGAGAGACAGTAAGATTCCGGAGATCCTTCTCAAGGCCGGGAGGTAGATATCATTCGTGTGGCCCCCTCCTGCTTAGAACACTTCTTGGGTTCACATTGTGAGAAAAAGCCAAAACTCCTTTGCTCTTGCCTTGTAAGACCAGCCCAAAAGCACGAATCTTAACTTGATGGGAAGGCTCATCTCGCAAAGACCAGGAGGCACAGAGATCGATGCACAAGCAAGAGGTTTTTATTTCCGGCATGCTGGAGGTCGCCCCGTTTTCAGGACAGGAGCGGCCCCGAATTCACAATGCAAGCAGCTTTTATACAGTTTTTTGAACAGATATTGTGATAGGATCAACTGTTGGTTATCTGTGG
>NW_007728742.1:228926-253774 GCF_000696425.1 Galeopterus variegatus | reverse complement strand
CCCCCCCTACATTTTAATTTATTTCCAACAGCCTCTGGACTCCTTCAGACAGCACCGGATGTCTGCTCCAGCCAGCGGGCCTCCCTCAGTCTCTTCTGTTGGCCACACTTCCTCCACCATGGGGACTTGGCACGTGCTGTTCCCTCAGCCTGGAAGAGTGTTCCCTGCCCTCCTTCCCTGGGTAGGGCTTCCTCACCCTCCACGAATCTTCTCCTCCAGGCTTCCCCTTTCTGTAGAGCACAGCCCTGGAGTTGAGTGTGGCGCCACAGTGGGGGATGGTTTCACCTCTGCTGAACGACAGAATTATTCTCTCTGTACTGGTCGAGTACTGGTTTGGCTGCTATAACAAAGGAGAATGTACGAGTGAACTTAAAACAGTGGTTTTCTTCTCTCTGAACTAAAGGTCTACTGGGTCAGATATCTGGGCTCTTCACATCCTTTTCCTTTATTCAATACATGCAGGTGCTCCTGGACTTACCATGGGGTTATATCCCGATAAACCCACTGTAAAGTTGAAAAATTGTGAGTTGAATCATTCTAAGTTGGGGGATCCTCTGTATTTATTAAGCACCGACTACATTTTGGGCATTATTCCAGGCCTTGAAGACACAGCAGTGAACAGAAGAAATCTCTGCCTTCATGGAGCTGATGTTCTGGTGGGAGAGACAGGCAATTGATTGTGATAAAAAGTACACTTGAGCATGCTATACAGTGACAAGTGCCATGGGGAAAAATAAAGCAAGGGTGGGGGTAGAAAGAGTTGGGGGAGTGGATGCCTTTGAAATTTTACACTAGGTGGTCAGAGAATATCTCCCTGGATGGTGGTATTGGAGTAGAGACCTGGGGAGAGCGGGGAGTGAGCCATGTGGCTATCTGGGGAAAGAGCACTCAGCAAGTTCAAAGGCCCTGTGGCAAAGCATGTCTGGCTTGTCTGGGAACAGCCAAGAGGCCAGCGTGGCTGCTGTGGAGTGATCAGCAGGAGCACAGTGGGGGCTGAGATGCGGGCGGTTACACAGGCCAGATCACTGGGGCCTCACAGGTCACTGCAGGGACTCTGTTGCTTTGCTCTCCTGACTCATGACTTGCACCTCGCAGTCTAAGACGGCTTCCCTAGCTCCTGGCATTCTATCAGTGACAACAGGAGAAGGGGAAGGGGTGGGTGTGACTCCTTCAAGGCAAAAGCTGAAGTTGGACACATTATTTCCTCTCATATCCATCAGACAGAATTAATCACATGGTCACACCAGCCTGCCGGGGAGACTGGGCAGTGAAGCTCATTCTCAGTGGCCAAGGATGCAGATAAAGCACAGAGATGCTAGATTCTTGATGGAAGAAGGGAAGAGGGATCTTAGAAGACAGTAACAATCTCTGCCACAACCTGGTTTTTTTTGTTGTTTGTTTTGTTTTACAAAGGAAAACATGAAATTAGAAATCTGATTATCCCTTTAATAATGGAATCAGCTTTCAGTGAAAGGAAACTACAGTGCAAATCTTCTAGGCATTGAAGTCCTTTATTTTTGGGAAATGTGTTTAAAATCCTTTCTTGTTCTGTTGTGCATGTTCTGTTTATGACCCAATGAACTAAATAAAAAACATTGTCAGGCTGATCACTTAACTAAGGAGAAAGACCCTGGTAGGATTAAGTTTAACTGTTTCTCTACGCTATCATAAGTGAAAATTTTCTTTTATATTTCCTGCTGTACAGTGTAAAAATATATAAATTCCCTTGTTAATTTGTGTTACTACAGACTCTGTCTTGAGCTGCCTGAAGAATTTGTGTAGACATCAAGTTTTGTGAAGCATGTCTGACTTTGACAATGATGGAAAGTCATAAAACAAGGCTAATGCAGAAAATAGTTGTAGTTTATAAATTGAACTTATTGTCAATCACTTCAGAAATAAATAAATGAACCACGAACTTACTAGGATTTTTATTCTTTGGCCATCCAGGAAAAAGCCCCTTTATTCTTTAACAAAATACACATCATAATTTAATTTCTGGTGTTTGAGACAGATCAACACAACTAGGTCAGCTCTGAAAATGAAACAAGGCAAGTTAGTGGCTTGGAATTTTGTCACCTACTTGTTCTCTGTGTTTGGGCAAGTCACTTAAAAGTTAATAATTGCTGCTGATTATAGAGTATTCAGCATAATAGAAACTGTGTTCAGCTATCTACATACATTTTCTTTTTGAATCCTTTTGTAATGCTAATGGTAGGTACTATTATTCTCATTTTACAGATGAAACTAAAGTTCAGAGAAATTGACTAGCCTACCCAAGAATGACCTCATCCCTGTGCCATTACATCTGTGCTTCTGATTCTACACTGAGCTCCCCAGCTCAGTCTACTCATGAAATAATGAGTAGCCCTTGTGAACAAGGCTGTCCAAGGAGAGATGGCCAGCGTGGGTCCTGGGAACCCAACAGAGCAAAGCAAAGGCTGGGACAACGGTCATCAGCATGAAGTAGGAGAAAATCCAAGCTGCAGGTCCTTGAGGGCTGCATGGCCAAGATGTAGGTAACAGTGAAGGCCCCAAGAGACCAGTAGTTGGGGTCGTCGTGAAGGTCTGGTGACAGCAAAAGACTGAGGGTAAGATTTCTTTTCTTGAGAGGTCATAAGTGCTGAAGAGATTATAATACCCCTGTCATATCAATTTAAAGTATAAACAAGAGAAAACTTACTAAAAATAAATGTAAAGAAGTTTGAGTTGTTTTTCTTTTCCATGCCTGAAAGCACCTGGCAGAACACATGACCACTGATGGATACTCAGCAGAGATGAGGTGCATTTATTGACTTACAGGAGCCACAGAACAGGCAGGTGGTGGTGGGAGAACGTGGCCAAAGGAAACAGGAGAAGAGCTCAGTTACCATGACTGCACTGTAAGGATGGCTTGTATTTGCTGAGATTTTGGGGGATAAGCTAGATTGGCCACAGAGTCCAAAAAGTGAGATTAAATTTACAGAGTGGAAGGCATAAAAATCCCGGGAAATAAGCAGGCCTTTGGGTGTTGATCCAGATGGCTGTGAAGTTAGCCAGAAGAAAATTTGATTTCAGTGATTTTAAGATGGTATAGAATATAAGACGCTCCTTGATTTAATAGTAGCATTTAAGAAAAGAATGAAATTCTAAAATCAATGTACACATTGATTTTTAGGCACTTCAAGAATGCAGAAATGTTAAAATGTACAAACAAAAGTGTAATAAATACTATAGTAAATATAATAAATAGAACCCTAACCCAGCTACACAGTAAATGATTAAGACCAGAACTTAAAAAAAATAAAAAGTGGGGTGGGGAGAAACCCCCTTATTGAATATAGTGGAAAAAAGAAGCAGATGGCACCAACTTACCCCTTATCACAGTTCCACTTCTGTATCCAGTTGGGACATTCTTCTTCTTGGGGCAGCTGTGTCTCAAGGACAGAATGGTAGAATTTCCTTTCGAGCATTATTAACAGCTCTGGGTCTTGGGTTGGGTCTTAAGACATCATCTGAACCCATTGAATGTGTCAAGTTCAGCGGACTTACAGAGAAGAGCAGCACCCCCTCACCCCCCAAATTCTGGTCTGTATTCAGACAGGGGGTTATCTTCTCAGCCCCACTCAGGAAACTGAAGGGCTCAATCACTGCAGGCTCAATCGCTTTAGGTCACTTATGGTGACAAAACTTAGCTGATGCTTGGAGAGCATCTGGATCTTCAACTCATTATAATAAGTCAGAGCGTCTCCCCAAAGCTTGTAGCTCATTGAGTTAGAAATCACTGACGTGGATTCTCCATTTCCGGAGGTTCCAAAGAGAAGAGGGAGAGAAAGTGGCATGAGAACACAGGAGGCTAAAATGAGAAAGTCAAGCTCTCCCAAGAGGGCAGGGTTGGTACCACCACTTCCATTTTATCTGGAACCTAAGAGAAACATTCTAATCAAATGGAAAGGTGTCGGTGGAAATACCACTCTTTAACACTGTTCTGTTGCTAAGGTTCCTTCAGAGATAGAAAAGTTTCAAGCAGATTATTGGTATGTGCCCCTNAGCTACACAGTAAATGATTAAGACCAGAACTTAAAAAAAATAAAAAGTGGGGTGGGGAGAAGCCCCCTTATTGAATATAGTGGAAAAAAGAAGCAGATGGCACCAATTTACCCCTTATCACGGTTCCACTTCTGTATCCAGTTGGGACATTCTTCTTCTTGGGGCAGCTGTGTCTCAAGGACAGAATGGTAGAATTTCCTTTCGAGCATTATTAACAGCTCTGGGTCTTGGGTTGGGTCTTAAGACATTATCTGAACCCATTGAATGTGTCAAGTTCAGCGGACTTACAGAGAAGAGCAGCACCCCCTCACCCCCCAAATTCTGGTCTGTATTCAGACATGGGGTTATCTTCTCAGCCCCACTCAGGAAACTGAAGGGCTCAATCACTGCAGGCTCAATTGCTTTAGGTCACTTATGGTGACAAAACTTAGCTGATGCTTGGAGAGCATCTGGATCTTCAACTCATTATAATAAGTCAGAGCGTCTCCCCAAAGCTTGTAGCTCATTGAGTTAGAAATCACTGACGTGGATTCTCCATTTCCGGAGGTTCCAAAGAGAAGAGGGAGAGAAAGTGGTATGAGAACACAGGAGGCTAAAATGAGAAAGTCAAGCTCTCCCAAGAGGGCAGGGTTGGTACCACCACTTCCATTTTCTCTGGAACCTAAGAGAAACATTCTAATCAAATGGAAAGTGTGTCCGTGGAAATACCACTCTTTAACACTGTCCTGTTGCTAAGGTTCCTTCAGAGATAGAAAAGTTTCAAGCAGATTATTGGTATGTGCCCCTGAGGACCATAAACTACAAACAGAAAACTTAACCATTAGGGTAATACTGTTTTACATTTGCATTTTACACGGTTCAATTTTCTTAGTAATCAATAGCATAAATTTCAATTATCGTAAAATTAGTGTTTGAGTGGGCAGGAAACACATCTCTTTGCAAGAAAACATTGATGCAATACTTGTTAGCATAAAGGAAGGTTTCAAGCTTTTCTGTGTAGCTCACAGTTGCCATCCTTCAGTGATGTAAATGCTGAGCTGGTTTCCTTATTAAACCTTATTAAAATAGGGAAACTAAACTTGGGCCTAGGTCATGGTTGAAAAGCACTGTGCATATGTGAGGGTCAGCCAGCTGCTTTCTACTGTAGAGGAGCCAGAGACTTGCTTGGTGAAGTTGAGTGTTCTAATCTATTTTCAGTGTTTTGATGAACATTCTTATCAAAAGTGTCTCTCAGGATCTGCAGCAAAGTTTACATCAAAACCAGGACACTGAGGTAAGACCTGGGACTATGGAGAGGGTTCTCTGAGGTCCTGGCATTGTAAAAGCCACAAAAGAACAAGCAAGACTTTTGGTAACAAACCAATAACCTCTGGAACCTTGAACTTTTTAATTAAGAGAGAGAAATAAAGGAGAGAAAGGCACAGAGGGAAGAAGAGAGAATGAAAAGGTAGAGACTGTTTGCAAAAAATAGAGAATGTATGCAAAAGCACAGTACAGATAAAGAACAGTTATTAGGTTTTCCTACCTTTAAGTTAGGAGCAAAATCTATGAAACCACAGTCTGTTTTCCTCGTTTCTTTTGAAAGTGCAATCAGATGTCTGTTTTTGCTGATTAACATCACAAGCATCTTACATTTCACAAGATCCCTAAAAGTCTTCCTTAATTCAAGGTAAGACGTGAGAGACACACAAGGTAGTCTCGATAGGGATTCAAAGAACCTGTTCACCCATTCAAAACACAATGAGCTTAGGCAGAACACTGTGCTACGATATCAATTATCCTCACTGAATAGCATTTCTGCCCCCTTTTCATGTGTCTTTTTGGAATAAGAATATATGTTGCCCTTATTAATCCTATGGAATTACTTTTTTCCTGCTCCTTAGGATATCTAGCAAATGCAGACAGTTTCAGCGAGTTAACAAAAAAAATCTAATTTCCACTTGAGCAGCTCTGAGGTTAGGTCAGCAGAAAAAAACCCACAGTAGCTTGTGTTGATGAATATTTTATAAGCTCTACCATCTAATAAAAGATGTATTTAAAAATGGGCAGGATGCTGTTTAAAAAAATGTCCTATTATTTAATTATCATATAGATAAAAGTTGAGTTTTGGGTGTTATGAAAGAATGAACCAGCCCACAGACAAGCTTGATTTCAGGTCTTTAGACTCTTTTTGTTGTGATCACCATAGATCTTCCATCCTGGCTCCAACTGCTGACTTACACAATCAATAAGGTAACGGGGTGATTACAGAGCTTGACCCATGTGGAGATTATTTAGTGGCCTCAATGGACAAGGAGAGATCTTTAAAAAGCTTCTAATTAGCACACCCAGTCAATGAAATTGCAAACCTTATTATTTGAGTCAGGGCCAGAAAAGTACAGGCTGATAGAACGCCCAAATGACATGTTGGCAGTATGTGGAGCTTGTTACCTGTAGAGTTCAGAATTATACTCTCCATGATCTATAATAATAATAATAATAATAATAACAACAACAACAACAACAATGATGACAGCATCAATCCTACAAATAGCAGCAATTGTTTATTGAGCACTTACTAGATGCCAGGAGTGTGCTAGAGACTTTACATGCAGCATTCCTTCTAGTCCTCACAATAACTCCATGAGCTAGGTCCTATTATCATCCTTATTTTATAGCTAAGGAAAATGAGGCCTAAGGTCTCATAGCTAACAAGTGATTGAGTTGATGCCAAGATTGTTTGACTCCAAGGCCAATAGGCTTTTCTGGAATAGAGGCACAACCTCACCTCTTGTCTCTTTCTAATAAAACCATAGTTTTTTGATGTGTCCAATGGAAAGATGATAGTTGCTCATAAAAGAAATCAAAATACTAATTTTGCCATCAGCTCATACTCCTTAGGCCACAAAGAGGAGCCATCCTTGGATATTTGTAGCCATCTCTACTGGAGGTCTGGTAGAATATTGGGTCAGGAGTTAGGCATCCTGAATTCTAGCCCCGCTCCACCCCAAACAAGCTTATGACCTCGTCAAATCAATTCACCTCTCTCGGTCGGTCGCCGTGACTTATTCTTGAAAGTGACGATTGTAATATTTGCTCTCTCTCCTTGCAGGGTTGTGCTGGAGAACAAATGTGATAATGTACCTGAAAGCTCTTGGAAGAGCTTCAAGTGTTATGTAAATGAAAGGTGGTAATTAAAAACCTCCAGAGAAGGGCAGCCTGTCTCAGTCATCAATTATCATGTTTTCTTCCTTGTCAGGAAACCTGTATTTTTCATGCTTCTTGAGGGTATAGATAGCTGTGTGCAAAATTTTTGTCTGAGAAATGTGTAAAGAAAAGGATCATCCTGACAGCTCAAAACCCATTTCTGATAAGAAATAACCACATATAAATTGACGAAACCAAAGGCAAATGCGTTCTCATGTGAAATTGTGAAAATTCATACCTCCATTTATTGGTTTTTATATTTAGTTATAAGAAGACGGGCTATTTAACTGGCATAACACACACAAAGCCCAACTCTTTAAATAAGAAAGTGGAATAGAAATTGACTTGTTACCTAGAAAAACAAAAAAGACTGGGGGGAAAACATGAAAAATATGACCACCAAAAACCTTGGTATGTTTCCAAACTTTGGGGACTTTGGGTGTGTGGACATACCTATGAAGTATGAACCCATTCATTGCTCACATTATATTTTTGATGAAATTCAGTTATAATCCTTAATGAAAGCCAACACTGAATTAGGAAGGAACATGAATTCCAAGGTGGCAAAATGGTATAGTGGAATGTCTCAGGCTTCAGCTTCAGGAAGACCTGGGTTAGAATTCCAATTCTGCTGCTTCTGGGTTCTAATTAACCTCTCTGAGTTTCTGTTTCTTTTTTTTTTTGGATAAAGATGAATTTATTTCTAACTTGTTTGTCTCTTAGTTAACATGGGTTAACTAAGGTTAGCTGGGTTTTTTTGTTTTTTAAAAATTTATTTATTGAATCAAAATTGATTATACATATTTTTTGGTTTCAACATTGAGATATGTTGATCAAATCAATATTACTAGCATATTTATTGTTACAAATTGTAATTATTCTTTATGCCCCTTGTCCAATTTCTCCCCATCCCCCAATGCCTCCCCCTTCCCACCCAATTACCCTAGATTTCTCCTCTCCTTCTGAAAAAATGATAGTTACTCTGTTGATTTGTTGCCTAGATAATCTGTCCAATGCTGAGGGTTGTGATCAGGTCCCCCAGTATTATCATAGAGCAGATGCTTTTTCCATCACTCTGAAATGGGCTTTGTGGAGAGAGACATCCTCTTTTCTTTATATCTGCTGGTGACTCTCCTTGTATCAATGCACTCCAGTGGTTGGCGGACCATCTCCGTGGTGGTTGTGGTGTCTAGCTGCTTTCACAGCAACCATGGTTATTGTGGTGGCTGTCGTGGGATACCCACATGGAGGTGATGTTTTGGGCATGCTTCTTGGTGCTGGCAGTGTGCCTGATTGTGGTGGTGTGTCGGGTCCCCAGACCAATGCCTCAGGTCCCTGGGCAAGACCCAAGGTGCTGGCATCGTGTGCCTGGTTGTGGGAGGGGTGTCTGGTCCTCTTCTCCATGCCCTAGGTCACCAGGCAGGCCCTGAGGTGCTAGTGCAGTGTGCCTGGTGGTGGGAAGGGAGTCTGGCCCCTGGCTCTATGTCTTGGGTCACTGGGCAGGCCCTGAGTTGCTGACGTGTTGTGCCTCTTTGTGGGAGGGGTGTCCGGTCCCCGGATCCATGCCTCAGGTCACTGGGCAGGCCCTGAGTTTAAGTTGCTGATGTGTTGTGCCTGGTTGTGGGAGGGGTGTCCGGTCCCCGGATCCATGCCTCAGGTCACTGGGCAGGCCCTGAGTTTCTGGCGTGTTGTGCCTGGTTGTGGGAGGGGAGTCCAATCCCCTTCTGCATGACTTGGGTCCTTGGGCAGGCCCTGAGGTGCTGGTGTGGTGTGCCTGGTTGTGGGAGGGGGGTCTGGTCCCTTTCTCCATGACTCGGGTCCCGACAGACCAACAATATAACCTGAGCAATAAAGACCTAGTCAATGAAATTGTCATATCTAACTGCCAGGGATGTTCTAATCGTTTTCCTCATCTAACACTCTTTCAGCACAGATAAATAGGGGTATGTACTAGTTTGAGCTTTATCTCTTCTTGTTTTTTTTTTTTTTTAGCCAAAGATGCTCAAGGAAACCAAATTGGACTGGTTGGGCTGTTGAGAAGTTGAGGTTGGAAAAAGGCAAGACAGCACCTGGATGATCAGGATTTGACAGGGAAGGAAACCCAGATTTTACCATTTTATGCATGTTGAGGAGTACTAAATGACAGTCTAAATGGACTGGGAAGGTGAGATCCATCTGAGAGAGCATGGCACTGGAGTTAGAGCATGTGGATGTGCTTAACTGGCAGGAATCTGTGTGTGCCAGTAAAGTGTCATAGAGTTGAACCTATGATTCACAGTTTTCTGAGACTTACCACAAGCTTGGCTTAAGAAATAATGTTTATGACAATTGACCAATAGTGTAAATTCTACAATTTATTCCAAGATTTAAGCTGCACCATCAGAGAGGCTTAACTTAGACCAATTGACCCCCTTGTAAAGTTTGCTTTTAGTGATCTAGGGTAAGTGTCTCACAATCAGCCTCTGTTAGGGAATGCTAAAAGATGTGATTCCATGAAGTGCATCATTATATTTGTAGTGGGGACTCTGTTCTTCCCAGAGGTCTGCTTGACCTCTGAGATTTATCTCAAATCTTTTCTCTGTACTGTGAGCAGAGAGATTTTTCTAATAATTAGGTATAATCCTGCTATTCCCCCATACAATAATCTTTACTGGCTGCAGATTAACTGCAGAACCAAATCCAAGTTTCTTTTCAAGGCACTCAAGGTCCTTCCACAGCAGCCTCAGGTCACCTGCCTCGCCTCACCTCTTCCCTCCAGCCTCCTGGTCCCCTGTGTCTGCAATGCTAAACACACAAACGCTGCTCCCTCTGCCTGTGGTGTCCTTCTCATGTTTGTCTTCTCAAATCACTCATTTTTGAAGCCTCATCTCAAATGTTAGTCCTCTGTAAGGTTTTGACTCTCCCAAGTTGACTTTAGGGCATCTTGTTTGCTTAAGTCCCAATTCAAACAGTGCTTTTACTATCTTATGATTGCTTTTCTGTTCNTCTGCCTGTGGTGTCCTTCTCATGTTTGTCTTCTCAAATCACTCATTTTTGAAGCCTCATCTCAAATGTTAGTCCTCTGTAAGGTTTTGACTCTCCCAAGTTGACTTTAGGGCATCTTTGTTTGCTTAAGTCCCAATTCAAACAGTGCTTTTACTATCTTATGATTGCTTTTCTGTTCTGGTTCATTTTGTCCATCTGTCACCTCTCTAAACTGCAAGCCCTTGGAAGGCAGGGTTGGTTTTCCATTCACAGCTGGACCTCCAGTGCCCACTGCGGTGCCTGGACCATTACTGCTGCTCCTTTCCTCTCTGTCACATGCAGGCTGCCACCTTCCCTTCTTTTTCCTTCTTGTCATTATCTTAAAAATGACTTGTTAATAGTCTGAGCTGAGTGCTGGGAAGAGTTGGAAGGCCAGCTTTGACACATCCTGAACTATTTTTTTGGAAGATGGTGCAATCCTGCGTGGAAGTACTTGTCTAAAAACTCACCTCCTTCTGATTTTGTGTGACATTTCCCATCATGTAGAACATGATTAGCTGTCTTGTCAAGTGCTTCTTTAGGCCAAGTCTATAATGAGATTTTGTTTAGTCCAGTGTGAGTCAGAGCCAAGCATATTCGCTCCCAGATGCGCATTAGAGGAGCAGGGTTTGACTGGTAAGTGGCAGCCCAATCTTTAGGGCTGAGGTAATTTTCCAAAGCCGATTTTCTTAGTGTTCAGCAAAGTGGAATGTAATTTTAATTTGCAAGAAGAACTTTGGCTTCCATGAAATATAACTATCAGGTTTTTCTCAAAGCATTTCTTTGCAATGATGCCAGGAAGGTCAGAATGAAACAGTTAGAGATAAAAACAAATTTAATAAAAGAGAGACCCAAAACAAATTAAAAAGTCTGTCCTGGAATTTTATTTTACAAAAAGAGGGCAAAAAAGTTCAGTAAGTCGCTCTTGTTTAATGATGTCTAAATACTCATTTAGCACAAATGTTGAGAGCAAAACATCACAGGAATGTATACTTAAAGATATTACAAAGCCAATTTGAATAAAGTTTTAGCTCACCAAGCATTCAAAGGCATCAAAGACATTTATCTTCTTGCAGAAGATACTTTATGCAGAGAATTCAAATTGGCAAAAGTTTTTAATTGGTTCACTTTTACAGTGCAACACATAAAAAGTTTATGGAGGCAACAATTCATTAGACACTGCAGCATCAGACCAGAGCATCAACTATTTATAATTCAGTCTGCCATTCAGACATGTGGCCACTTCGGAATGAGAGATGAAAATTTACCAAGTGGGTAGGTCTTCATTAACCATTCATTTCCTTTTGTAAAGTTGAGGGCCATACAAATAATTACCTCACCTTGGTCTTCCTATGTACAATAATAAGTATAAACAAGTTTGCTATGCAGGTATCCAATATGATAGAAAGATGGTTGACTCCAATTCAAATAAATGTACCATGCAATGAACTTATGGATGATTTGATGCTGCATTCCCTGCTCTCTTTCCGCTCCTTTCTCCAATCTCGTGGTCCCTCTGAAATGTCAGAGTACGGCTCACACAGGGATGGAAGACAGCATATTGCTCTAACTTCTGATTCTTCTCTGAGGCATTTATTTATAAGTACAGAATTGGGAGAAATAGTTTAGGGAGGGCCATGTGTCCCTGTGGTCTACAAAAATAAGGGCTTTCTTGACACTTTGCAAATTGTAACAGGACCCAGACACAGGGAGACATTGTTTTGAGAAAGGGTAACCTTGGGAACATAAGTCTGTTGGCTTTTTCTACTTTTTTTTTTTTTAAACAGGAGATACGAAGTAACATTAGAATATGAAAAGCTAGGCATTATTAAAAGAAAAATCAGCAGACATTCACTAGAACGTAGAAGCAGTATTCTTTTTATTTAACAAATAGGACTACCTGATGACAGCTACTATTATGTCTTTTTCACCTTATACAGACAATGGTTTAAGGGTTGGGACAAAAGTGGCTGGTATGATCAGGGCTGGTGGTACCATTAGCCCAAGACATTCACTAGAACGTAGAGAAGCAGTATTCTTTTTATTTAACAAATAGGACTACCTGATGACAGCTACTATTATGTCTTTTTCACCCTATACAGACAATGGTTTAAGGGTTGGGACAAAAGTGGCTGGTATGATCAGGGCTGGTGGTACCATTAGCCCAAGAGGATTGAAGCTTGGCTGGAGGGGTAGAGGTGAGACAGTCTCAGCTTTAAGGCTAACAGAAATCAGAGTTGGCATCTCCCTTAGATAATGTCAATATCGTAGCCCACAGACTTCATCACATGACTTTTTCTTTTGAATGTAACAAGGGATTCTGATGAGTTAAGATGGAGAGAAAGAACGAGAGAGAGAGAGGGAGAAAAAGAGAGAGCGTGCATTGGATTCATTTCTCTGTTGTACACTCTGCTCTGCATCTGGGGCTTCTCAGGGAATTGCCTGCCTGTGTCCAGCACACAATGTCATGAAATGTGCTATGTCTAAGAAATGTGTCTAAAAAGTGATGCAGTGGGGTTGGAGAGAGCCCTGTTGCTTCTGCCCTCCCAACATAGGGGTGTGACTGAGCATGGGGATCTCTCCCACTCTGCAAGGAGGTATGGCTGTTTGAAGGGCAGTTAGTGTGCTTTACAATTAATAAAGATTGTAATAACCATCATCAAAATAACAAGTGTTTATTGAGCACCTACTGTGTGCTGAGTCCTGTGCTAGGAGTTTACATGCAATAAATAGCACATCATTATTGAATTCTTATTATCACCCTGAGTGAGAGATCAGCATTACAGACTTCACTTCCTAGAAGAGAAAAATGAAGTTCAGGGATCGGGGGTAACTTGTCTAAGTCACACAGTGAGTTATGGCGAAGACAGAATTCAAATACGAGTCTGCATCATCCCAACTCACGGCACTGTAGAGTTTACTACCAGTCTCTGTTAAGTGCCCTTGGCCCTCTTGGAGGTCACCAGCTAAGAAGCTCCTTTACCTACTGATGACTTTTTGTGTCTCTCTGTACTAGGGTGTGCCTGGCTACTGAAGTGTGTTCAGTGAGAACATAGGGCAAGTTGGAACTACTAAAGTGTTAATGTCTCCAGAAGCAACCCTTGACCACGAGATTTAGAAATGGAAAGATTAACACTCATTTCCTTGCTCTTTGGCAATTCCGAGGTGTTGCCTATACAACCTCTGGGAGGGTCCCCAGTGAGACTGAGTCACAGTTGACCACCCTTAGGAACCCACCCTTTACTGGTCTTCCTTCCTTCCTGATTTCTCTCCCCATTTGCTCTTGGTATTTCCTAAGATAACCTCCCAATACTCCCTTCACCCAAGACCTTGTGTTAGGTTCTGCTTTTGGAAAACCCAGACGAAGACAGCCACGTGCCCTTTGGGAGGTCTTCCTTCTGCTGGTTGATGACAATATTTAGAATGAAAAAAGTAAGACAGACATGAAAGATACATTGTATATGTCTGAAGACACTGAGAACTCTGAAACCCATGTGCTGCTTGTGTGCACAGACAGGACAGGGTGTTAGGGTGGCACAGACATTTTTCCCCTTTCAGTACAGTGGCTGCATGGGAAAAAATGTTTTCTAAAGTGTTTGCACATGTCTCTATGCTGACAGATTTCAGAATTAGGCCTTCAAGTTGACCAATAATGTGAGAGTAGCTCAGGAGTAATAAAAGAAAGTTTAAACATGACCATGTGCCACACAAATGCTCCCCCAAACCCACAAGGCTGAATTAGAAATGATATGAAGACAAATGAGCTTGTTACATCTCATTAGGGATGTACTGCCAGATTTGCATTTTTGTTTAATACTCAAATGCTGCTGCATTAGAGCTGAGTCATGACTTCGATTTCCTTAACAAATTTAAATGAGATTGGGTAAACAGACATCTAGAATACCAGGAAAACATTAACGAGGGTCTGAAAATGGTGTCTGTGATCATAGGCCTTGCCTGTGGAGCTGAGCGTCTGCACGCATCCAATTTCCTTTCGATTCTTGGAATTTGTTGTTGTTATTAAATAGAGTAAATTCAAGTGGTATTTCATTAGTTGAGATTAATAGGAACATCTACAGGGAAGAAAAATTGGTTAAAAAAAAATAAAAGAGCATAGGTATGTAGAAATGACACCAGAGTCCTGCTAATAATGAAAAAATAACTTCTGTAATTCCTAGTTTCCTATCATGATCAGAGAAGGCATGTTGGCAGCATTCAGCATCATATTTCGTCTTCCAAACAGGACTTATTCTTTACTGATGAGATAATGATTCATGTACACCCAAGATTACAAACAGTTTAGAATCATTCTTTCCCTTTCAATTTGCTTCCCTCTTCCAATGTGATCAGATTCAGTTAGTTATAAAAGAGATTTATGGTTTTGAAATATCATCTTATTTTCTTCCTTTCTACTAATGAGTTGTATAAAATAAGTATGATTTTCCTAATACTCATTTTGAGTGTCAGAAATATAGCAAGGAGCAATTTAGCAAGGAGCATCAAAGCAGTATTAATGCTGCAATTTAGTGACAAAACACCTCTCAGTTTTCAAGTGCCTCTTGCTCTATTTCTTCATTTCAAAGGATTTATTGTATTATTTCCTTGGCTATAATGGTTGGGTCCTAGTGTAATAGGCTTATTTTGATATTTTCTCTGCAGTGTAAGTTATTTCAATCAGGGCTAACTCTACCCTTGAATGATGCTCAGCAAACAGGAAAACAGTGGGTGTCCCATTTTACCTTTTCCTTCTCAGCACCTTCAAGGGATCATTTCATCAGTGGCAAGTGGGTACCATATCTGAACACTGACTTGGATGAGGGTCCCTTCTCCCTCTACCTGAGAAATACTGTGGCTCCCTGGCCATCCATTCCAGTTTTTAAACATTTTTGAAATAACCCCTGCCACAAAAATTTGAACTTCTATGATGTAAATGTCAGTAACTCATGGATCTGAACAAGTTGTCGACAAATACGCCTACCCCTTGGGATTAAGGCAAGTACTTGAAGTGTTGAGGTTTCTCCCTAACTACTGGTTAAATTGGAATTTGGGTATAAGTGAAGGATAAACACTGTTTGTAAGAATTCTTACTTTTTCATAGTCTTCCAAATATCCTACTCTCGGCCCTGTGAATCTCTTAGGATTTTACTGGTATGTGGTAACAACTGCAGGCAGAGATTTAATAATTTGATTCAGCCATTTGTAACTGGCAAATAGACGTGGGGTGTCCATGCAGTAACATCTTTTCTTGGCTTCTTTGAGGGGTAGGACAGAGAGATATTAAATGTGTTCCTAAGGAAGGACTAAAGGTGATGTTTCCTATCACCTGGCTTTTGGGGCTTCATGCTTATGACCTGGGGAGTTTGAATGGTAGAGGTGAACTATGTATGCCTGTATTAGTCCACTTCTATGCTTATAACAAAATACACGGAACTGGGTAATTTGAAAGAAAACGAAATTTATTGCTTACAGTTTCTGAGGCTGGGAGGTCCAAAGTCCAGGGAACACATCCTGTGAGGGTCTTGGTGGTGGCAACAGTGAGGGCAGGGTATCACACTGCAGAAATGGCAGAACAGAGAGAGCAGAGAGACTAACTTCCTTATTCACTCTCCTTTAAAGCTCTCTAAACTGTGCCCCGACCACCATTATTAATCCATTCACTATGCATGGTCCTACAATCTAATCACCTTTCAAGGCCCCACCTTTCAATTATCATAATAGGATTTCCCACCTTCAACAGTTAGGGAGGTTGGGGACATTCAACCCAAGGCAATGCTTATCTCAAGGAGGCTAAGTGTAAATCACTCAGCTCCCACTGCACTAGATAGTCTCCTAAGGATCATTTATACTTTTATGTATCCAAAATACACAGAAGTCACAGTTCTGTAGGCAATAAAACTAGGTATTTAAGGACCTTTTAAACAAATTGGACGTCTGTGGAATTTCTTTTTATTGTAAATATAATCTTAAGACTACATGCGAGGAAGTTTTAATAAAGAGGAAAAATTTGAATACTGTGATATGTCATTTCTTCATATGCAATTTGTTTTTGAAATCAGTCATTGATTGGAAACAATAATATTCTCAGAACTAGTGGTAATACCTTTACCTAGTCTGGTGGCTCAGACACCTTCTTTAGGCGAACCATGCATCATTGGGTTACAGGACGAGAGCAAATTCTTGGGTTTTGATATGACAGCATTCAGCTTCTGTATTATATTAGTTAATGTAGCACTGGTTGCTATAAGAGACAAACATAAAACTTCTGTGGCTTAAAATGATACAATTGTACTTCTTGCTTGAGTCTGTTCCTGGTTGGACAGCCTTCCACGTGTTCAGTCAGGAACCCAGGCTCTTTCACTCTTGTGGTTCCTTCCTCATCCAGGCTCTTGGAATCTCTCTGTTCAGATAGGGAATGAAGGAATGAAAGAGGGAGGATTGTGCTACAAGATTTTCTGCCCACATTTCACTGGCTAAAAAATCTTGTCACACCTGGCTCCAAGGGATGCTGGGAAATGCAGTCTGGGTGCCTGGGAGGAAGAGGAAATAGGACTGGTGACCAGCTAGTGGGCTCTGCCGTACCATCTCCCATTCTTTCCCTTAGTTACTAGACCGTGTGGCCTATTAATGTTATTTCTTACTTCCCAGTAGTATAGATCTTGCTCCTATATAGCCATCACGATTGGATGTTGTGACACATTCTTCTTGGGTGAGCAGCAGAAGGGCAGGAGCAAGTCTCCTGGAGTCAGACACACATGGTTTTCATCGTAACTGAGTACTTTCTAGCAGTTTGAGCAAGTTATTTAATCTCTCCAACCATCAGCTTCTTCATCTGTTGAGACAGGTATAAAATAGCTGCCTCTTGAGATGATTTAGGAAGAAATGTATCAGACAGAAGAAGATTACAGGTTAAGAACACAGATCCTGGAGTGAGACTGCTTGGGCTTGAGTCCTGGTGTGTCCCTTATTCGCTAGATGATCTTTGGTGAGCTTTAGTTTTCTCATCTGTGAAATGGGGATCATAACATCATCTATCTCACAGAGATTTTTTTCTTGGGGAGGATATTAAATGAGTTAGTATATGTAAGGGACTAGAATAGTGCCTAAAACACAGAGGAAGTGGTATGTAAGTGTTAGCTCTAATTCCAGTGTACCTGGTGCATATCATAGGCTATTGACAAGGGGTATTCTCTCCAGGTTGTTGTTGTTGTTATGGTTTAAGATGTTATTCTTTCCAGCAACTCTTAAAGACTTAAACCCCTCAAAGATTCCCCCAAAGGGCTCTTCAAGGATGGGATTTCAAGCATCTTAATGTGATGTCAAGGAGCTGTTTGTGTAGGGAGCCCTGCCAAATGACCACTTGCTTTGATTACTACAATGTTGGTTCTGGATCTTAGAGGTAATTATCCAAAAAGAGGACATTTACCCAGGGCTCATTGAAGTGATTTTTTTTAAACGTGTGATGTGAGGTTAAATAGTACGTGACTCATTACCAATTTAGGGTGCACAATGGAGAGGGGAGGTTATTCTAGGTATTAGACTCATTTAAGCAGAAGATTACAGTCTGAAAAATTGTTTAAAGAGAAATATAATTAGAATAATCCCAAAAAGAGGACATTTACCCAGGGCTCATTGAAGTGATTTTTTTAAGTGTGTGATGTGAGGTTAAATAGTACGTGACTCATTACCAATTTAGGGTGCACAATGGAGAGGGGAGGTTATTCTAGGTATTAGTCTCATTTAAGCAGAAGATTACAGTCTGAAAAATTGTTTAAAGAGAAATATAATTAGAATAATGGGACAACATAATGAGAAATCAATGCTATTAATGTAACTGCTAATTACTGCATTAGAACATTTATCCAAATCCCTTCTCCTTAAAACTAAAAACATGAAATTAAGTCACCACAGTAGACAATTCATGTAGAAGGACTTGGGGATCTTGGATTACTCTGGAAAATCTTCCCAGAACAATTTGCTGTTGTGCCACACATCAAGCTGGACCCTCTTGATTTTACGGATGGAGTGTGTAAAGGACGACATATTTTCACTCCTTTCATATTGGTCTTTTATGTCTCATGATTTTGGGCATTAAGAGTGTCCTATGCTGACGTTTCCTTTTTTTTTTTTNCCTGCCAAATGACCACTTGCTTTGATTACTACAATGTTGGTTCTGGATCTTAGAGGTAATTACCCAAAAAGAGGACATTTACCCAGGGCTCATTGAAGTGATTTTTTTAAGTGTGTGATGTGAGGTTAAATAGTACGTGACTCATTACCAATTTAGGGTGCACAATGGAGAGGGGAGGTTATTCTAGGTATTAGTCTCATTTAAGCAGAAGATTACAGTCTGAAAAATTGTTTAAAGAGAAATATAATTAGAATAATGGGACAACATAATGAGAAATCAATGCTATTAATGTAACTGCTAATTACTGCATTAGAACATTTATCCAAATCCCTTCTCCTTAAAACTAAAAACATGAAATTAAGTCACCACAGTAGACAATTCATGTAGAAGGACTTGGGGATCTTGGATTACTCTGGAAAATCTTCCCAGAACAATTTGCTGTTGTGCCACACATCAAGCTGGACCCTCTTGATTTTACGGATGGAGTGTGTAAAGGACGACATATTTTCACTCCTTTCATATTGGTCTTTTATGTCTCATGATTTTGGGCATTAAGAGTGTCCTATGCTGACGTTTCCTTTTTTTTTTTTTAATTGAAACATATCTGTGGGGTACAGAATTGAATATCTATACCTGTGTACAATGTGTGATGATCAGATCAGGATAATTAGCCTAACGCTGTTTGAAATGGACTTTTTGCTCCTGCCCTTGGACATATTGGCTTGTTGAATGTTGGTCTTTTGATAATGTCACAAAGGCAGGATTCTGCATGTTGTGATACACTCTGGGAAGGAGAGGGAGAAGAGCTTGGGCTAATTTGGGATTGTTTGGAGTGAAGTGGAACATTCAGTGTTCCTGGCAGATAGACCAGTCCCACAGTAAGTAGAAGGGATTCTGACAACCCAGTGCCCGAGGCACAATGTCAAATGTTCTGATTTGAGTTATCTGTGTACAGAAAAGGCTCTGTTCTCCTTGGTGTCAGTGTGAGTTTAGGTGGGAGTCCAGGGAGCATCATTTGGGGTGATGGGAGGAGTCCAGAAATAAGAAGAGCCAGGAATCAGGAGCAGGAGGCTCAGAATCCCCAGTTAAGTGGTAGGGATGGAGTCTGTTTTTAATTGTGCAAAAATATATGTAACATAAAATTTGCCATTTTAACAAGTTTTAAGTGTACAATTCAGTGGATGTTTTACAACCATCACCACTACCTATTGTGAAATTTTTTTCATCACCCCAAACAGAAATTCTGTAGCTATTAAGTGATAACTCTTCATCTCTCCTCCCCCCAGCCCTTGATAACCTCTAATCTACTTTCCGACTCTGAGTTTGCCTATTTTGGCTATTTCATGTTAGTGGAATAATTCAATATTTGTCTTTTTGTGTCTGGGTTATTTTAATTAACATAATGTTTTCAAGGTTTATCCATGATGTAGCGTGTATCAGAATTGCCTTGATTTTTAAGGCTGAATATTATTCATATATATATATATATATATATATATATATGCCACATTTTGTTTATCCATTTGTATATCAATGGATATTGGGTTGTTTTCAACTTTTGGCTATTGTGAATATTGCAGCAATGAACATTGGTGTGTCAGTATCTGTTTGAGCCTGTTTTCAATTCTTTTGAGTATATACCTAAGAGTGGAATTGCTGGGTCACATGGTAATCTATGTTTTGCTTTTTGAGGAACTGCCAAACTGTTTTCCTGGAGTTGCTCTTGAGGCCTATGAAGCAGTTGTCAGGTGTACAGAGTGGGGATTAGGATTGCCACTGGAAAGTGGAGTGAAGGAGAGGAAACTGGGCCTTAGGAACACAGTAGAAACTCCAGTAAGTAGCCTGGCCACACATGGTGGGAATATATTGGAGAGAGTGCAATGTGAGATTTTATGTGCACCTGGAGCATCTCCAGGTACCCAGACATGGAACAAAGATTAGCAAACTGAAGATGTATGGAGGCAAAATTTAGCTTCAGGGGAGGAGGTGTGCCAAAACTACAAGGAGGAAATGTCAGCTGAGTTAAGGTTAAGTGCTGCCTCCAATCCCAAGAGAACTGGGGGAATCTGGAGTCAGGCTCCTATTTAAGAGGTCTGAGAGGCAGACATAGGTAGTTGGAGCAGAAGGCTGTGGCCCAATCCAACACTCAGATGGCATATGAGCTAAAGTCACTTTATGCACCTGTACTAAACATAGGGCAGCTGTTTTCTAATGCCCCATAGTAGCTTAAATGGGCTGGTTTCACTACTTGCTCTTCCCACACCCCCTGGCAAGGGCAACCCAATGCACAGTTTTATGCCATCCTCAGAGCACACCTGGTTGGACCAAGAAGGGACACCTGACCTACAAATTCACTAGCTGGTTAGTGACCTATTATTTTATTTTGCTTAAGAATTTAAACTAAGAACCACAAAGATTGCTGTTGGTGGATGGTGGGCATTTGTGCTTAATGATCAGAAAGTATCAGTACCAGAATCAGGGCTCGAGCAAACTGAAGGCACAGGCAAGTTGAAGTTACAGAGAAAAGAAACTTGGCATAAGCAGAGGAAGCCCTCTGGCAGAGAGGAAATAGATGCACAGAAAAGCAGAGACAAGAATCCTTGTGGGGAGAAGAGGTAGAGAAAGAAAAAGACAGAGAAGAGAGAGAGAGAGAGAGAGAGAGAGAGAGAGAAAGAGAGAATATGGCTCAGTTTCTGACAATCTATTTTTTTTTTTTTTTTTACCTACTTTGAAGTTAGTTTGAAGTGGTTTCTGTTCCTTGCAGGCAAAGGACATTTAACCAGAACAGTGGTGGCTTTGGGGCTGTTTATGAACCTGCAGCCCTGAACTCATTGGCTTACTAGTGAGCTGAGACTAGTTAGGGGCCTGCAGGACCAAGTGATAAGTAAAGAAAAAGAAATTCCAGTGGCACACAAACATTTTCCCTAGACTTCCAAAAGCTTTCTGGCTGCACAGAGTTGACTGGCTGATGGTGGGAGCTCCTATGCCCTATGTCTCCATATCAAGTTCCCCATGACCTTCATGTCTTTGCTTGTAGGACCTTCACTGACTCACATAGGTGCTGGCTTTGGGGTTTCCTTCTTAGGAAAGGAGAAGAGGGGTTGGAACCTTTACTTGCAAAGCCAAGTAAAAGCCAATGTGAAGTCATCTGCTTAGTTAGACAAGGAGTCAAGATGCTATTTCTTTAAACACATGAAAGTAATAGCTATATTTTGTTGAAGGCAATAAAAACTGACAATGAGCCTGACTGCCTAATTTCAAACCCTGGCTCCACCATTTTTTATTTAGGTGTCCTGGGGCAAATTACTTAAACTGTTTATATCTAGTTTTCTCATTTGTAGAGTGAGTTAAATAATAGTAGTTCACATTATAAAATATTTGTGTGAGCTAAATGAGTTAATACATGTTAAGTGCTCTGATTAGTGTTTTTCTTATGTAGGAAGCAACTCTCAAGTTTTAGTCATAATTGTGACTTGCTGGACATTCTATGTACCCTCCCCAACTAATCCGTAATTCTTGTACAAGCAGATATTACCTACTTTACAGATATAGTTACTATTCTACCTTACAGATGGGGAAACTGAGGCTCAGATAAGTAAGCAGCTTGCCCAAGGTCACAACAACTAGTAAGTTATTTGCAGTGCTAGGATTAAAACCCATGTATGTCTGCTTCTAACACCCATGATCTTTCAATGGCTGTGTCTCTTGGATTATATTCAAGTGTTACCGAAGATGAGGAAGTAGGGAGTTAAGGCTTGTGGACAGCATTCTGTTGACCCATGCTCGGTTCTCTTGCTGTCATTGACAATAGCCAACAAAAACACATGCCAGTATCAGTATCAGTTTCTGCAGGGCACTGTCAGAGGTGAAGGATGAAAACTTCTCCAGCCTGTGTCTGTGTTGCTGCATCTGTGGTCTCCTGACCCCCTCACCACATACCATGTGGCATCACTGGCCCTCACCAATTTCCTCTTCCTTCTACATTAGGGACTTTTGTGCAATAGTACTGAATGCTGTGTTTGTCTTTGAGGTACACAACCAACCTCCAAATGAGATAAGCTACCATCATGCTCAGCTGGGGTCCTTGCTCAGTGAGAGGGTAACTAGTATACAAAAAAGGTTGGCCAGCCTCAGCGTAGCAGCCTCAAAATGACAAGGACTCTTTCTGGTGTTTTGCAAGGGGAAATCAGAGCTCAGTTTTATTGCCCAGTAACAGAGTTTAAGAGGGTAACTGTGATAATCTAGGGTCACTCTCTTTCCTTTTCTCACCCACCCCCAGAAGTACTAATTATCTCAAGATCATTAATTCATAAGATATATTTCCTTTACCAACAGCATCAATATCACCTGGGAACTGCTTTAGACCAGTGGTTCTCAAACTTGCATATGTATCAGAATCACCTAGAAGATTGTTAGGCCCCACCCCCAGAGTTTATAATTTAGTAGGTCTGGGGTAGCACCCCAGAATTTGTATTTGTAACACATTCTCAAGTGTGGTCCATGGACTTGCATTTGGCTTCACCTGGGCACTGGCTACAGCTGCAGAGTCTCAGAACCTGCCCCAGCAATGCTTGCTTGTGCTTCTCTGACTTAAACATGCATGGGAACATCACCTGGGCCTCTAGTTAATATCACATTCTGAGTGGAGTGGTCTGAGCCTAGGTATTTCTTACATGCTCCCAGGGGATGCTGAGCTTGTTTGTTTCTGGAACCACATTTTGGAGAGCGAGTCTCAAATCTGTCTATATATTGGAATCACCTTAGGAGCTTTTCAAATATCCCAATGCCTGGGCCTGTCCATAGAGGTTCTGATTTCATTGGTCTGGGGTGGGACCTGGGATCCAGTATTTTAATAAATTAACTCCCAGGATTCTAGAACACACACAGCCAGGGTTGAGAACTTCCACTCAGGGTTTGTGCATTTTCCTATCTCTTGCATATGTGTCCTTTTGTCCTCCTTCCTGCTTTCTTTCCAAATGCATCTGCTTAGAATGGAGTCAGACTCCCAACTTACTCTGACATGTGTTTATTATTCAAATTGCCTCCAGGTTAATCTTTCTAAACCCAGTTCTAAATAGACTACTCCCTTGCAAAAACCTTTGGTGACTCCCCACTGCTCTTCAGGAGTAAAAAGGACCTTGCACTTACCGTTTATCATCTTTGGGGTAGCTCCAACCTACTTTTCCAGCCACATCTCCCTCTTGACTGAACCCTGCATATTAGAAAAACTCAATGAATCTCTGTCTTCAGACTATCCTATGGGTTTTTCTGTCTGTCTGCTTTTGCTTGGGTTGGCCCTCCAACTGGCCGATCTTTTCTACATACCTGTCAGTCAAGGACCATCCCTACTTTTACTTACTCCATGGAAACCTTCCCTGTTTCCTGCAGCGGAGGTAATCCTTTTCCCTCTGGTGCTTTATTTTTGCATTTTTATAGCAGTTACATTTTTTTTTCTTGTATGTCTAGAATTTACATTCTTCTCTTACCCTCCTTTCTGGATTATAAACTCTTTGGGGGCCAGAGCCTCTTTTTGATCATCTCTGTAGCACTTGCAGGGCCTACTACCATACCTGGCACATAGCAGGTGTCCACAAAGATTTGTTAAATTGTATCGAATCAAGTAATTTGCCTCCATGTTATTAATTCTATTTTGACCTCTCTGCCATATGCCGACGTTTTAATTTCACTACCTGACATTTAGTAAATCCTTAGGGATTTTATCCAAATAAATGCTTTTCAGAAAGGTCCAAATGTTCTTCCTAAACATGCGGTGTAGCTTCCTTGGTTTCTTTGAAAGTTCACAATGTTTTAATTGTTTGCTCTTTGTATAAGTTTGTTAGCATTTTGGCTTCCTTGTGTCCTGAGACAGTATGGTGTCCAGAAGACAGTCAGAGGCCACATTCATTTCACTTTCAAAAACTCATTATATTTCTAAGAACTTTGGAGTGCAGCGGTAATGAGTCGTGATTTTGGGAAGCCAATTCAGTTCTGACTCCTCCTCACTGTTCGGGTGGGAACCTCTATGGTAGTTAAGTGGGTGATGGGACTTGGAAGGTAATGACGTTTCTTGCAATTAAATTGTGTCCACAGCAGTCATTTGCAATCCTGTAGGAACAATTATAAGGAATCCCCTCTCATTTAGCACAATGAGATATGAACATTTTCTAACGGGCTAATTAGTGTAGTTATCATTTTTTAGCCAAAAATGTCAATGTGTAAGATTTAATTAGTCTGCCCTATGATTATAAGATAACTTCTTAGTTTAGTCAGACTATCACCATTTTCAGGATTTGGAAAGATGCCGGGAACTATCACCTACACACTTGCATAAACTTTTAAGCACTTCTGGAAAAATTACTGTGCAGAGAAAATAAAGTTTCCAGAAATAAAATCTCCTGAGTTAGATGGGTGGAGGAGTTGGGACCAAAGGAAAATGTTCAGACAAAGTGGAAAAAACAAAAAATAAAAATAACCCCCCACCCCCCCCCCCCCCCCCCCCCCC
>NW_007728742.1:223393-227949 GCF_000696425.1 Galeopterus variegatus | reverse complement strand
AAAAAAAAAAAAACCCCCCCCCCCCCCCCCGACCTTGACATCCTGTTCTTCTAATTTCTACATTTCAGGGCTTAGGTGGTTCAGATGAGGTAGTCTCTGATTTAGACTTTGGTTTCTAGTAATGGCACTTGATCCCAGCTGGCTTAGCTACATGGGCATTTATTGGCAAGATACTGGGTAATGAACAAAACTGAAGGAGACTCTTAATAGCTCAGCCATGCTAAGTAGGGAACCAGTGAAGTTTCTAGGATGTAGGTAGTAGGAACTAGTGGGCAGTCTCTTCAGGATTTTGCTGATAGAACAACTGTGTGGCAAGTAGTTTCAGTTCTTTTGGTTTTCCAGGGTAGGAAAGTTGAGCTAGCTTGTCTTGGGTCATAAAATAGGTTAAAGAGAGTCCCCCCCAAATTCATATCCACCCCAAACCTCATAATGTGACCTTATTTGGAATAAGGGTCTTTGCAGACATAATTAAGAAAAGGATAAAGATGAGACCATGCTGGATTAGGGTGGGCCCTACATCTGATGACAGTGTCCTTATAAGAGACAGAAAAGGAGACAGAGATACAGAGGGGAAGGTGATGTGAAACAGAGGCAGATATTGGAGTGATGTGTCTTCGGGTCAAGGAACACTAATGATTGCCAGCAACCACCATAACCTGGAAGAGAGGCATGGGATTGTTTCTCCCTCAGAGCCTCCAGGAAGAACCGATCTTGTTGACAGCTTGATTTTGAATTTCTGTCCTCCTAGACTGTTACAGAATAAGTTCTTGTTTTAAGCCATTAAGTCACTAAGTTTGTGGCAATTTGTTTCAGTACCCCTAGGGAACTAAGACAAGTCATATGTCCACTCTTTGTCCAGGATGGGGGGGTGCCTTAATTGACAGTCTCACTGTAACTGAATGCAGTGGGGTAGAGGGACTTCCCAAAAGAGAAGACAGGGGTTGTCATCAAAGAAAAAAGCCTGGATGGTGGTCAGGAACTACAGGAATGTTCCCTACATATCAAAAATCATAAAGGAGCTTCCACTGTATGTGTATTTTCTCTGGAGGTGGGGGTGAAAAGGATGGGAAATGGGCTATGTCTTATCTGCCTCAAGTGAGCTTTGAAGCCCACCCTTGGATTTTCAAAGTTACAACTAATAATCCTACAAGTCTTCTGGGGAGAATTGGTGGCATGGTGGGTGGCAAAAGATACTAGAAAGCAATGTGTAGGACAAAGCACTCATTTTTATGGGTGGGGAAGGACAACGCTGAAATGAATGGTAATTTATTCTTGTACTAATTAAAAGGGTCTTGAAATAATGATCCCAACCTCATATCTGATGGATGCCTTATGACAAATGTTGGTTGAACATAATCAAGAGAACAAGCTAGATATTTCATTTCCAAAGAAGTATATTTGTGTTTATTTCCATTGCAACTCTAACAACAACTTCAACAACTAATATTTACTGAGGACTTCCTATGAGCCAACAACCATGCTAAATGTGTTACATGCATCATCATCCTATTTGATCCTTGAACAGCTCAGTGTAGTTGATATTATCAGTAGCTCCGATAGTTGGATGTGGCAATGAAGGTTTAGACAGGTTAAGTAACTTGCCTAGGGTCACATAACTGAGTGGTGGTGCCAGGATTGGAACCTCTGAGTCTTGACACAAAACCTAAGTTCTTGACGAAATAGTTAGCTATTTTGTGTACCTTTATGGTGAACATGTATTATTAAATGATTATCATTTTTTGTCACTGTCATAATAACCTTTCTTTCCAAAGCCTGGAAGCCTTGTTCATGTGGTATATTCCTTGGAAACTTTCAAATGCCAATGGAACAATCAGAACTTTTTGTGTCATGAAGTGTACTGTCTGCTAAGCTAATCTCTTCCCTATTGGGGAATATGTATAACACGAACTGGTTTAGTTAGACTGAAAATCAATCACCAAGGCCACTGACGATGCTTGAAAAAAAAAAATCAAGAGCAGTTAGCATACAAATGAAAGTGATTCCCTATAATTCTACATGGGACAAATCTCCTGAACCACACACATAAATCAAGGCTGCTGAGGTTCAGTTATAAAGGAAGATAGATTGAACAATTTTCCTGTTACAAACAAGCTGTTTTGTGCTGTGTATCTATCAGCCAGTTATTCAGCTCTAATTTAGGAATGTGCAAGTAAACATGGCCAAATATATTTAAATACACTAGCATTAAAAGTTGCCAAGTAGTGCTCTGCATCAACACATCCAGATTATTTCTGGAATATTTAAACTGTTTTTTGCATAACTGTAATTAGAAATTCTTTGCTGTAGAAACAGAGTCTGCAAGAACACCCTCCATCTTTTTTTCCCCCATTCATTGAGGTTAAATTTTTGTTCATCGTTAATGGAAGACTTTTTGAATTCATAGGTCCCTCCTTTGGACCAGTTGTGTTGAGTTATTTCCCTGCTGGGATTTTAAAGACACAGATGAAGTCAGACAGACAAAGCTGTTCTGCTTTCATTATCCCAAGAAGTTGGCTCACTGCAGGGTCTTGGGACTTTGTCAGGTGAGATAATTATGTATCAGGACTTTGGGGCTGTAAATCAATAGAGAGGATGCTCTTGACTGGCTCTAGGTTGTTTCTTCTAAGTCACTCAGAGTTGGATCAAGACACATAAGTAGGCTGGGAAGGCTAATAATGACAAGAGAATTTGGGGGCCTAGCTTCACAGTGGTAATATCAAATATTCATTCAACATTTATTTAGAGCTGTGGGAACTTTGCAAGTGGAGAGCCACTGGTGGCAGCTCTGATTCTCTCCTGTATTGTTCCAAGAGATCTAACTGGCCCCAAACATGCTTGTCCTGTTCTACATGATGTGGTGCCATGGGTAACATGAAAGAGCACAGGATCTGCCATCCTACTCCCTGGCTTCAAATCTTGAATTTCATGCATGGGCCTGTGTCCTTGGGCTTCTCACTTAACTTCTATTGTAGGGGAGCAAAACTTTACCTCTCCCCTTTTACGGTATCTGTCTGGGCCTGAGAATTACATTGACATAAAATAGATTAACAGGAAAAGCAAACAGATTTTTATATGTACATGGGAGCCTTCACAGGAAAATGAAGACCCAAATAAGTGACAAAAACTAAATGCTTATGTAGTAGGTTGAACAAAGTGTGGTGATCATGGAAAAGTAACTAAAATATACGAGCAGGCTAAAGGAAGATGAGTTATTTTAACAAATTATGTTTGTACAGATGTTTTTCAGCCTCTACTTCCCATATCTGGTGACAATAACGTTTCTTTTCTCCTGTAAAGGGAGGAAAGAGGGTTACTTTTGTATCTGTTTTTCAAATGCTCTGGCTTAAAATAATCCTGATGCCAAAGTGGCATATTTAGGGGGAGCATATTCTGCCACCCTTCACTAGTATCTGTCATCTCATCCATAGTATGCATATAATAATACCTAACTCCTAGCATTGTTTTAAATTTTAAGTGAGATAATATAGAGCTATAGATAGTTCCTGCCACACAGTTGTCCTGTAAAAAAAGTTATCTATTACTATGAGCCCCCAAAAGTCCTGGAATTAGTGATCATTTATTCATTTTACCTGCCCAGCATAATTCCCCTTATTACAAATTCATGCCTTGCTTTTCCTTTGGGGAATCATCCCTTGCTCAGGATAGGTGCATGTGGTTTGGGTAGATGACTCTTCCTCTCCTCTACCCCCAAATCCAGAAGCGGCATCATGATATGGTTTGACCAATCATCCTATTCCGTTCCCTCGTGACCACAGTGACTGAGTCAAGAATGGGCTTGAGGCCCAAGGTGGATCAATGAAACTCTGACCTGGTGCTTTGGTAGAATGTTGGGGAGAAGAAGATGAGGTTGCTAGGATACAAGATGTAAGTCTGGTGGTGATAGGGGCTGCCAAGGGGCCTGGGGCTGCGTGAGAGAAAAGCCAGAATAGGGACAAACAGAGCAGAAAGATGGAGTGAGTCTGAATCTTGGAGACATCACTGGGTCCCCATATCCTCGAAGCCAGACCTACCAACAGGCTTTTTCGACATTGGCACCCATAAGTGCCCTTTTACTTAAGTGTGTTTGATTTGATTTCTAACACTTAAAACTAGGGTGAGTGTATGTTCTTGTTTATTTGGAACAGTCTTAGTTTACACTCATTGTCCTACCATAATTATTAATACATTTCTATTTCACTTTCAGAAGTGTCTGATTGAGAGGATAAATTATATGCCATATAATTTAAATCTAAAAAATCCAAACTGATACAGCAACACTAGAGCAAGACGCTTCTGGAGACACACTTCCCGACAGCTCCTCAAACCATTCAGCACATACTGTGTTCTCACTGAGAAGAGTTCTGGTAAACACACTGATCTCCACCTCTTTCCAAATTTAGTGATGGTTTAGGTCTTTCTTCTTTTAGTTTGATCCCCTTATTCCAGCTCTGATCAGACCTTAACAGTACTTAGAACTCCTTGTCCTGTATGGACAAGCTGACTTTTTCCAGTCAAGCAGTTAGTCTCTTCCAGTCAATATTTCTCTCTCTCTCTCT